>NC_068993.1:30887383-30890415 GCF_001194135.2 Octopus bimaculoides
CATATGTGCGCTACATAGTGATCTCATATCAAGATAAACAGCGCATGACCTCGCAGGTGGGGCCCAGTTAGAATTTTCTTCATGTCGAGTAGCCCATCCCACTCAAAAGTTCCCTGAATAAGGTTTGTTTAAGGATGTTGAGCAAAACACCCATGTTTCCAAAGGTGAATTATTCAAACCCCAAATAATTCCTCTCAACGCATGGCTATGATGCTCCCCCACTACTTATGCTCATGATCAGAGATGCACATATCGTCAGCCACCAAGGGACATGCTCAACTGGTTATGGTCAAACAACTGACAAGCAAATCTGTGGTGTTAAGCAGAATATTTGCTGTAGCCCATCTTTCGTACCAAAACTTTTAATATTATCAGGGTTGTGGGTTGGATAATTGTTGATTGATGTCTCTTCACGTTATGAAGTCACACTTACCTTTCGTCATTAATGGAAAAATAAAACAAATTGCAGGCCACTGATATACAACAAGATTTTGTGAAATCCTCAGCGACAGTGCTATGAGTTATTCTATCAAATTAGATTGTTGACAGATAACCATATTTTCTCCCATAATATGGTCACATTCATTATGTTTTAAGAACAAGATATACGATGTTGTATAATTTATACTATGTATTAAACTATATTATATATTATATTTTACTCAAGCAAACAGTATATTGGTTCCAGCAAAGTATCGAAAGCAGTTTACAAACATTATTGGTTAATAAGAAAATAGAACGCTTACCATTGATGATTCAGTCACGGAATCAAAGCTGTTGACGTGAAGTTTGACCTTAACGACAGTTGGTTCATCTGCAAAAAACATATTGTACGATGAACATCATTTTCCAGACATTATTTCTCATGAACAAACACACATACAACGTTAACAGTGAACGAGTGCAAACCGGCACAGCACCACATATGTATAAGCACTGATCTCCCGCACTACTTCCCTTTTCGTGTATGTGTATCTATCTATCTATCTATCTATCTATCTATCTATCTATCTATCTATCTATCTATCTATCTATCTATCTATCTATGTATCTATCTATCTATCTATGTATCTATCTATCTATCTATCTGGTACGTGTAATGCAGATAATTCTCGGAAATCCAAGCACACACACACACATACATGCGCGCGCGCACACTTTTCGATATTGTATTTTATTTGTGCTTGAGCCATCATGAGGTGAACATAAATATTGTTTTTGATTAATGATGAACCGTCAAAAACAGTAACATGCAAACAAGGCTATGTATAATGGTGGTATTCTAAACCATAACTTTTATAAGCGTGTAATTTCTACTATTCATAAAGGGAGGTAACCGAGTATAACTGTCCCCAGGAAACTCCCACACTCTTTTTTCCGCACATCAGTAGTACGAGTTCCTTAAGTTCTTATTCTTTTTTTAGCCCATAGGACTTGTTTTATACATATTCCTTTATTTTTTACTTGTTTCAGTCATACTGGGACAATTTTTTGAAGAGTCTTAGCCGAATGAATCGACCCCAGGATTTACTACTAATTCTGTCGGTCTCTTTTGCCGAACCGCTAAGTTACAGGTTATCAAGCAGTGATGGAGTGAACAAGCACAGCCACAAACACCCTCCACACACACACATAGATACATACATACACACACACGCACATACACACACATACCACGGGCCGCTTTCAATTTTCCACTTCCAAATTCACTCACAAGGTTTTGGTCGGCCCGAGGTTTTTGTAGAAAACACTTGCCAAATGTGCCACGCAGTGGAACTGCATCCAGAATCTAACAGTTGGGAAGCAACCATACCTGTGCCCATATATACATACACGTGAGTGTGTGTGTGAGTGTATGTGAGTGTGTGTTTGTGTGTGTGTGCGTGTATCCTATTCGTTTTTTATATGTCCCTTCGCTGTTGGAGATAAGTTAGGGTAGTTGTACTACTAATGATGCCGACCGAGGTATAAAAATTATTTTATCCCCAGACGATAAGCCTGTCTATTTCCTCAATGGCCTGTTAATTCCTCAAAATTTTGGATTTTGAGATTGTCTCCCCTTCTCATACGGAGCTGCTGCTGCCATCTGGCAATTACAACACATCCTATGGAGTCGCAGATAAATGTAATAAATCAAGAATTTGCTCTAATGCAGATATTTGATATACCTCTACTTGGCTTTCACTCTCTCTCACACACTCTCTCTCTCTCTCTCTCTCTCTCTCTCTTACTTTCTCTCTCTCTCTCTTACTTACTCTCTCTCTTTCTCTCTTTCTCTCTTTCTCTCTCTCGCTCTCTCTCTCTCTCTCTCTCACACACACACTCTCACATGCACATGTCATAATCTATGCAGAGGGTTACAATTATCAATGCATATAATTATGTATGTATGCTCTTTTGCAAGTATGATTTTGGTAGATGTGTATTATGTATGAAATATATACGTTGTATGAAGCATACTATGTATGAAATATATATTGTTTAAAATACGCAATGCGCAAACATATTGGCCACATTCATGCATAAATGTGTGTATATTTTTGAGTAAGTGTGCGTGCATGCGTAAGTGTGGTGCATGCTCATAGCTATATGAGGGCTGCAGAAATACTTTCACACTCATCCACACACGCGCGAGCGCGCATTCGTATAGTCGTTGTACATGAGGAGAAAAAATCACAAAACAACAGAAAAGTTGTGTATGTTATTTCATTGACGGTGAATGATTCTTATTTACCGCATTTGTCGAAGCTAGTGTAGGTTTAAAGGTGAATATTAGAAGATAGACATTGGTGAAGCAATGTAAACGATTAGACTAAAGTAATGGAAGATTGAGAGTGTATAAAAGATGATCACAAAAGCAATCACATGAAATATCACATGAAACACGCTGTGGGTCCTCATGGCAGCAAATATTTCAAGGACTTTATATTACAATGAATATTAATCAGAATAACAAAATGCTCTGGAATATCAGTAAAATCTCTCTCTCTCTCTCTCTCTCTCTCTCTCTCTCTCTCTCTCTCTCTCTCTCT
>NC_068993.1:30890506-30891880 GCF_001194135.2 Octopus bimaculoides
ACACACACACACACACACACACACACACACACACACACACACACACACACACATATATATGAAATTTTCAGAATGAGATGAAAATCCATGGCTGTGAAAGATTTTAGAACATTTATAAATGGAAGGACTTACAGCTGTTTCCAGGATATTTATTATATCCCTTCATCGGAGACGGTGTGAGAGAATGGTTAAGGAATAGTTAATTTAGATATGAAATATCCCGGAAACAGCTGTAAGACCTTCTATTTACAAATGTTCTCAAATCCTTCAAAGGCTTGGAATTTTATCGCATTCTGAAATTTTTTTATATATACACATGCTGATATATGACCTACGTTGGAGTCCTTATTCGCATATTCACCGAACCTGGAGCTTAACTATCGTCAGTCCATAGCACTTAATGAGCATTACCTGACACTTTTGGGTCTTATTGACACCATTACCGCTCATAACCTATATATATATATATATATATATATATTGTATAAAAGATCGTGGGGAAGGCCAAAACAATACGAAGTAAATGCAAGATAAATCACAAGAAAACAAACATTATTTCACAAATTTGCTTTCTTGTGATTTACCTTGCATTTACTTCGCATTGTTTTGGCCTTATCCACGATCCTTTATACAATATATTCTACACAATGGTTCATAGTAATTATCCCATTATAATATATTCTCTTTTACTCGTTTACTTGTTTCAGTCATTTGCCTGCGGCCATGCTGGAGCACCGCCTTTAGTCGAGCAAAGCGACCCAGGACTTATTCTTTGTAAGCCTAGTACTTATTCTACCGGTCTCTTTTGCGGTACCGCTAAGTTACGGGGACGTAAACACACCAGCATCGGTTGTCAAGTGATGTTGGGGGGACAAACGCAGACACACAAACATATACACACACATGCATATATATACATATGTACGACGGGCTTCTTTCAGTTTCCATCTACGAAATCCACTTACAAGTCTGTGGTTGGCCCGAGGCTATAGTAGAAGACATTCACCCAAGGTGCCACGCAGTGGGACAGAACCCGGAACCATGTGGTTGGTAATCACGCTACTTACCACACAGCCACACCTACGCTAAACGCAAATATATATATATATATATAATAATTTTCCAGAGGAAGTAGCAACCGTTACCAATATAGCATAAGAACTTACCTTAGGGGATCATTAACTAGATTCCTTAAGGGTCGTTCTCAAAGTTCATATTTATATTATAAGGTTTTCAACTTTAAAATTTTTATATTCAAAAGAGACAGAGACTTCAAACTCGATATATCGATTTATTCACCACAGAAATGTGAACATAGAGTGGTGAATAAATCGATATATCGAGTTTGAAGTCTCTGTCTCTTTTGAATATGAA
>NC_068993.1:30894216-30894628 GCF_001194135.2 Octopus bimaculoides
AATGTAATTGAGCGTTATTAAGACAAAAAAGCTATTAGAATGACCGTTAAATAAGCGAAAAAACCGAAGGGGAGGAAGTAAAAAGTAATGGAGTAAAAACGTTCATTGCAATCGCGTATACGCGCATGTACATACATACACATGCACGCACGCACACCCACGTACATGTGCCTATATGCATACGCTCACTCAGACTTGCCTGAAATACACACATGCGCACCCACACATATGCCGAATAGATGCACATATATTTGCAACCATGCATGTACACATATGTATACCTGCACACACGCGTGCATACACACACATGCAAACACACACACGTGCACATACCCATACGCGCAGAGTTATGTTCAAATTCTCGTCTAAAATACGTACATGCTATATATGCATATGCTCACTCACACTCGCG
>NC_068993.1:30894638-30894871 GCF_001194135.2 Octopus bimaculoides
TTCATTGCAATCGCGTATACGCGCATGTACATACATACACATGCACGCACTCACACCCACGTACATGTGCCTATATGCATACGCTCACTCAGACTTACCTGAAATACACACATGCGCACCCACACATATGCCGAATAGATGCACATATATTTGCAACCATGCATGTACACATATGTATACCTGCACACACGCGTGCATACACACACATGCAAACACACACACGTGCACATACC
>NC_068993.1:30894881-30896279 GCF_001194135.2 Octopus bimaculoides
GTTATGTTCAAATTCTCGTCTAAAATACGTACATGCTATATATGCATATGCTCACTCACACTCGCGTGGAACACTCGCATGTACACCCACATATAGATATATGCAACAATACACATGTACATATATATGTAAAGATAAACATACCCACACACACGCACACACACACACGCAAACACTCGCACAAAAAATCATATACGCGTCTATATACGCACATGCGCAAGAAAAATGCAGGGTGAAAGGTAAAATACAGGAATAAAAGTGTAAAAATATATAAAGCAATAAAAATATAAAAATATATCTCTATAAATATGTAAAAATATGTAAAAATATATAAGAAATATATATAGAAAGTATAGAGAGATAAAAAGCTTGTACTTGGTCACAATATAAAAAGCAAGTTCTATCTGTGATCTTGAGGGGACCAAAAACCTAACAAATATTTAGCCACATCTAGACATGATTCAAAAAGTTCAATTCTTGAATTTAGACATGTAGCGGGGTCTAAGCTGTTTTCCAGATGAGCCATCTTTCCATATCACAAAGACCGCACTTTCCACTGCCGTTGGTGTAAGGTTTACACTTGGCTAAGATCTTCCAATGGATGTTGTAACTGACACCTTTATCTTTTAAGGACCACATGTGACTGTATAATTTGCTTGTTTTCCTTTTATCCCAATGCCTGAAGCTCAAGGTGGGATTGTTGAACCTGGCCTTGAAGTTCCCCTCTGCAAGGCATACATATTTTTTTTTGTTGAAACTGTGCCTTAGTGGTTGTAGAGTCTACGGGGGCTTCATAAATGATGGTCTTGGACATGCAAGCTCCATTTAGCGGGCACAATTTTTTTTATCCCTGCATGAACAGCTGGTTTCATTTTGTGGTTTTTGTGTGTTTTGTGCGATTATATTTTTAAAATTAGTAGTTGAGTTGAAACTGATTTTTAAGTTATGTCTATTGAAGAGCTTTCTGTAACTATGGTTGACTGGAAAATGTCTATCTATCAGTGCTAAGAAATACTTGCCTATATTAAAGGTCACTTCGGGGGAGTAGGGTGTGTGAACCAGATGATTTTCTTATTCCTATGTTTCCTTTTCTTTATTATTAGACTTTGTGACAGGTGTATAGGTTATTTCCTCGCTGAATCCACTATCACTTAGAGCCTTATTATATACTGGGGCAACGCTATTAAAAATGTTCCTATTGGAGGAGAGGCTAGAAACAGCTAATAGTGTCTGTGGGTATATAAAGTAAAAATGAAAGTGTATATATATATATATATATATATATACCCCTACCTCTACCCCACACTCCACCCATGCCTTCCCCACCTCCCAACACCCTCACATCACACCACACCAATACCCTCGCATCACACCACGCACACCACACCAATACCCTCG
>NC_068993.1:30896289-30913117 GCF_001194135.2 Octopus bimaculoides
GTAGCTCGAAACGTCAAAGACTTTCCGTATTCCCGAGCGTCATACTAATATATACTTTTGTTATTTACACCACCTGTCCTCGTCTGTTGTTATTTTTTGTATATTCTCCCATATATATATATATACCCACGCACACACATGCATAGACATCACACATATACATACCCATATGTAAATGTTTTGTCTGTATGGGCGTGGTAGAATATGAATGGAGTTTTCTGTCGATGGAGGTATTTTCTTTGAATTGTATTTGGCTGTAATCAATTTTGTCTTTCCTTGAAAGTAAATTTATTTAGATCTAGTGTTAATATTGATGATGATGATTTCATGTTTGGCAATCATTAATGGAAAAATTTGTTTTCCTAACTTCAATATTTTGTTATCGAACACAACGAAAACTGAAGCAATCATTCAATCATTCAAACAAGCAAACCGGATAAACAAAGATACATTTATGTCTTCCTGATTCAGAGAATGGTGACTGTGTTGTACCGAAGATGGTATATTTATTTCTTTATTGCCCACAGGGAGCTAAACATAGAGGGGACAAACAAGAACAGACCAAGGGATTAAATGGATTACATCGATCCCAGTGCGCAACTGATACTTATTTAATCCACTCCGAAAGGATGAAAGGCAAAGTCGATCTCGGCAGAATTTGAACTCAGAATGTCTGAGTTTGCCGTTAGGCAGACGAAATACCGCTAAACATTTCCCCCGGCATGCTAACGATTATGCCAGCTCGCCGCCCTACAGAAGATGGTATATTCTTTTCTATTCTAGGTACAAGGTCCGAAATTTTGGGGGAGGGGGTCAGTCGATTAGATCGACCTCAGTACCCAACAGGTATTTAATTTTTCAACCCGGAAAGTATGAAAGGCAAAATCGACCTCGGCGGAATTACAACTCAGAACTTAAAAACAGACGAAATACTGCTAAGCATTTCGCCCGGTGTGCTAACGTTTCTGCCAGCTCGCCGCCCTAAAAATGATGGTATATTGACTTAGAAAAGTATAGATGAAATCCTCACCATGTAGACTTTTAATGACATGTACGATTCACTAGATTAATTCAGATAAATATCCTGTCCAATCTTATGTAAGAATGAATTGTAAAAAAAAAAACAAAAGGAAAAAAATGCTGGTTATCTTCGTTACACTCTTTGAATGTTTGCTGGTTTAAGTTGATCATTCCAAGGATCCGCTTTCCAAGGATCAGTTTAGCAGACGATGTAGAGTAATTTTAATATATTTCTTATCTATTTTTGTATGAAAGTAAGTAAATTAGCAAAGCAGCTTTAGTTTTGTTATTTTGAAATGTGAACTTAAATATCAGAGAGAAACATTAGATTTTACTGCCTCTGGGTCAATGAAAATAACTACTAGAATGATTCAATCATTGGCATTCATTCCTTATTGAATATCTGGTCATCAGATAAAGGAAGCAAATGATGCTCATCAATATTGTCTGTTGAGATCACATGACCGAATTTATTTCACTCCACTGACTCTTCTAAATCTCCTGCAAATGTACCAGCTGCCATATTTGTTCCTTGTTCAAACAATTGAATATATATCTATACCTGTATCAGTTTTGTCTACTTTTACACGTTCAGCTTAACTTGGAGAATGTTTCTTGTTCAAATAAAAGAAATGATCTCATCGATTTGTAAAGAAGTCAAATAGTTTCTCTACATCTTTTCCGTCAGATAGAATTGTTCCTTGTACATTGGGTCTTTGAATATGTTCAAATAATAGAATATTTTACTTACAGTAGGAGGCTTAGAACAAAGTTCGTAGAGATATACATGCTTTTCAGAATAGTGCATGAAAAAGAGAATCGATCTATTTTCAGTTGTCTCATGCTGGAGTATATATATTTCTTGTTAATTTCAAAAATGATATGTTAGAAAATAAACTACAAATTTATTTTCTGCCTATTTCGATGATCAGCCCCTTCCGTTTCTCTATTTTAAAAATTTCTTTGATATTTAAGCTGAGTTTTCTGAAAGGATTTTCCAATAACGAAGGAGCGCCAACGCAGTGGTTTAAAAAACAAAACGTAGTATCCAGTGTCTTTGATATTACACACTACCGTCTTAACATAAGGTAACATATAATGAGTAATGTAGTCTTCGATACACAACAAGATGGGAGGATTATGGTTGGAATGCAATTGGTCATGTGCTTGTTTTCGGCTTGACCGTAGCTAACCTGGGGCTGAGCAACAACAAATCAAATCATTTATTAATTCTCGTGATCAATCTTTTGTAGAAGCACAATTAGAGACGTAACACTTCAAATTGACCACAAATAATTGTATAGCAAATATTCGTAAGAAACTCTCATGAATATTAAAATGTCTCTTCCGGATACAGGTTACAAAATTGATTTGTCATTCCATGTACTAAGGTTGTATGGCGATGGAAGATTGACGACGTGCGCAGACCTAACAAGTTGGAAGCTCACAATGTGTTGTAACTTTCTTTCGTCATCCTGCAGATTTGCAGCGGGAAAGACTAGAGTCATCTGAGAAATCAAATGGAAATTCAGAAATGCAATTGACAAAGAGGAAGCAAAAGAGAGAGGGCTCCTCCGTGAAGATGGAGCAATCACCACACACGCTCACACATACGCGCACTCATACACACACATCTATGTATAGGCATATTTGTGTATGTGCATATATAAGTACATATATATGTGTGTGTGTGTGTGCTTATGTGTAGGGGTGGGGAGTGTGGGTGGGAAGTGTGGGTGGGGTGTGGAGGGTGTTGCTGTGTCTGTGTGTGTGTCTGTGAGTGTGTGTACGTTTGTGTTTATATATGTGTTTGCGCAGAGGTATATAAATACGTATGCTTATATATGTGCATGCGTATGATCTCTGAATCATGTATCAAGTTTGTAATATTAGCCAAAAGCAAAATCTCTAAAATTTGAATGGAGGAAAGGAAAGAATCTTTTTTATTTTACCCTTTGCGCTTCTAAGTGCTTTGGTTAAATACGTATGTTCTGTGCAATTATAACGCAAAATATTTCTCTTCCTGAATTACATTTCCAGGTATGTAGAGTCAGCCGTTGGTTCTTCTCAGGTCATGGATAGCGACAGGAATACAGTGGCCTCCTTGTTGATTCGATGCTTTGAGGAACTTGGTTTAATCCCAAACATGATATCAAAGCGAAGAAAAACGCTATCCCGTATGGCGATCAGTGTAATTTTTGTAATTTTCGTTATACTTTTATTAGTATATTTCCTCTCACAATCCCACACTGTTACAACCATGATGCACGCAACGCAACTAATGTGAAAGTTCCGCGAAATATGAGACTGTTTGAAATGTCGGACATAGAAGCAAAATTATAAAAAAGGAAAATTATACGTTGTACATCTCTCATTGTATTGGATTATGTTTCAGAGAAATTTCTAAATATATTCTATATATTCCATTCAATATACAAAACGTAATTCTTGATCTGAACTAGATATTTATGTGCTTAAATTAGGCTGATCTTTCTACTTTCAGCCCAATAGAATCACCCCTTAAAATACAATCACCCCTTAAAACATACATCACTCAGCAGCTGACTGGAGAATCTATTTAAATTTGAATAAATTACCAAAAGGAGGGGAGAGGAAAGGACACATAAACTTGAAGGCCTGTATGGAGGACATAACAAAAAAAAACAAAAAAAAAAACGGAAAAGTATTATTTGTAATTTTATCCACGTTAAACAAACATTCATTTGATTTAATTTCCTCGAACGACTTCTCACTGTTCTGATCAATATATATATATATATATATATATATATATATATATATATATATATATATATATATATAACATATCAACTACATGAAGACTATGCATTTTCGTCGAAATATCTTCACGAAATATAATTCTATTTTGAATGTAAGCAATGATTAATGTAGACATATTGTGCCGAAGAAGCACAAGAAGCCAAAAACAAAAGTGATGTTATGTTGTAACTAGATTTTGTGAAATTAAAAAAGAAAAGAATATTGTGTTTATATGGAATTGAGACAGGGAGAAAATTCATTATACTTTTCCATGGTGTTCTTCTCACTAAGGAGACGTGGTTAGAATATATTTTGTTCTATATTAGATCTACACATGTAAGAATGACATCAGTTATCTTCATATCTGTGGATTTCGTGGCTGAACGATTTTGGAAGAAAGTACATAGCACGTTAGACAAGCTTGTCCGACTACTGTACTATCCGAGCATGAAACTTACTGTAGTTACCATTCATTTAAATCCTGTGTTTATTAACTTTTATTATTAAAATTATAATTGAAGGTATCTAAGATACCATCATCCTAGAAGTGGCAGCCAAGGCCTGACTCCAAAACCACATCAAGTATTCATACAACACAAACCTCAAAGAAGTCTCAACACATGGCTGTGAAGAAGTGTCTTCTCGTGATCAGAAATGCACATATCGCCAGCCACCAAGGGACATGTTAAACTGGTTATGGTCAAGTAGCTGACAAGCAAATCTATGGTACTGAGCAGAATATTTGCTGTATCCCATCTTATTATATTATTCTAGCTGTCGACTTCGGTGATATCTACAGGTTGCGCTGTAAGTGCCTGTGTTGTTTAGATGGAGAGGTAAGCTCTGATCGAGCAGATCTATGATCAAAAGTGGTTTAGTTGTGATCATCTCATGATTTTTAAAAATATTCAGATACATTTTAATTCAGCCTACCTCCTGCAGTAAGTTCTTTTGTTGTGAAGCTCCAGTTTAGCCGAGGTAACGTAGACTCGTATTGGAAGCTATCCAACTGTCACCATCCCATCTTATATTTTCATGCATAGTATTACCTATGATTTCATCAAAGCTGTCCTTCTTTTTAAGATAGCATGGTCTGACATAAACGAAATATAACTGTTATTTCTAGGTGACCAAGAGAAGTTGTTAATATTACCGGCATATTCATGGTTAAATCGGGGCATATACAAATGACACAGACCAGGTTTTATGGAGTCTAAGGTAGCTCAATTCACTTTACTTCAATGAGAAGATCAAATAAGAACGAATCATATTCGAAATTGTCATTTTAGTTACTAGAAATCAGAATAATTCCACCGTAGTTTCCTTTTAATTATTAAATTTGATTGCAGATTTGTCTCCCTTATTTTTTTACATTCCATCTAATGATTTTTCTCATCACTTGAGGTTTAATTTTAAGTACAAAATTGTTTATTAAGTAATCTAGCTCCCACTTAACAACGCTAATATCACCAACTAATATTATTAATTGCTTTCTCGGAAGAAAGAGAACACAATTTCACTGGCGCCTTGCCTACGTAGGTGATTGTCTATAACTAGTTCATACCAACATTAACAAAGCTTATCCTCGCCTAAAAGCTTTTTAAATGCAAATATTTTATATACATTCCTGCATTCACTGAATGACGCCTCCGCGCCTCTACTGTTCAATGGAAAATCAAACATCCAACCCACAGACACCCCTCTTTTCCTAAATTTAATAGCGACACGATACAATATGAAGCAGAAAACCTGGCAATGAAGCAGAGTGGCGGCCATTAAATTGCTGTAGAAACGGTGGAGATTTATAAATTATTCAATTAGTTGCCACCACTGGATTTCAAGTCGATTGATAATAGCTTATTAACGAACATAATATTGAGGGCATTACCAACACCTGGAATATTTTCACTTTGCCTCTAGCGATTAAATAAATTTCTTGATGGTTTTAATCTAATAGAATCGTACTTTCTGATCTAATAGAGTCATTGGTTTCAGATCGTTTTATGTGACCTGCTTTTCCGATAGACGTAACTAACATATCACTAGTTGCATCTCATTGTTAATCACTTATAACACAGATTTATACTTTAGCTGCTTGGTTTACTCTGCCTGCTGCTCATGGTGGGATGGGGGAACGATATTGTCGTTGATATAACGTTATTAATACTATTGCTATAAATTCTGTCTCACATGTTTCTCTATATCTACTGCAGCAATGTATTATATGCTTTGCTATTTAGGCGCGTTACACGTGTGTTTATGTGGCTGTGCTCTTTATATGGCTTTAATGTTTTCAGAGAGTATTGGATATAGATTGCCCTGCTTAATAATAATGGTTTATTATATTAGTAGCATCACACGCTAGTTAAGGGCGGGGTGGGGTTGGCTAGCTAATAACGTCAAAGCCGCCGCAGTTGTTTACCGTTTATTTTATCAAAGCCGGTGATATGAAACACAACATTGATCCATGTTTTGAACTCAGAACGTAAGGACATAATAGGTATTCTGTCGAAATACAGGGTTTGGACAAACGATGCCCTTTCTAATTGCCTCTTCTAATTTGCTAACTAGTTCACCCTCTTATCTCTTCCGTTCTATACCTAACCCATTGCTAAACGCGATCGATTCTTCTCTTGTTGACGATCTCCCCCGCCAACTGCCGCTTAACTAGTTCACTATTCCAGTATCTGTAGTCTTTGCATGTCGGAAAGGATGCGTTTAACTTCCAGTAACCGGATCCCTGTCTACGCGTCCTATCTAAGTCGACTGTGAAGATCACAAACTTGTGGTTTATGTAGCCGACCATATTTAAATTGCGCTCAACCTACGCTATTCCTATCCACTGACCAAGCAAATACTCTATCTAAATACGATCTGGGTGACCCATTGCCGTTGTTCACACTGGCACATCAAGGAAACTCAGTCGTTACCTATCAGACTGTGTAGGTTTTCTGAGCAGGTCTTCAAAGCTTTTGCGCTCATTCTTCTATGTACTAGCCTCACGCAGTCTTTCCATGCGTCCAAAATCCCATTCCAGTCCTCTACTAGTATTAAGTTGCGAGAGGTTCCCATGAATGTTTCTAGACGCCTGAATAATTCTGGCCTACGCTATACCCACTGTCGGGGTATACACAATCACCAGTCTAAGGGCGCCACCTTCACTACCATTCATATCTCGGACCACTAACCTGCCGCCCGGGTCCTAGAGAACTGCATCTACTTCAAGATCTAAAGATTTTCTGATTAACAATGCTACCCCGCCGCACGTTCCCGTTAGACCACATGATATCTCATATTCATTGGAAATGGGTGCTAGTGCTTGGGTATTAGAAATCCTTGTCTTGCTAATTGCAGCCACATCTAAATGGAGAGACCTGATGTCGTTTAGCAAGTGACCTTGCTTACAAGCTGACCCAAGACTTCGTACATTCACGCACCCCACTCTGAAAACGACCATATTTATCGGAGAAACAAAATGGAAGAAGGTCACTTGCTTGGATTTTGAGAAGGTTTCCTCGTCTGATGAATTATAATTAATGAATGGCCTTCTCAATTACTTTTGACCGGCTTTAGCCTAAAAGGCTCAATATCTATTGGTTATTTTATTTCATTTCCAAGTATGCGTGCATGTCTGTTTTTATAAGTTATCTGTCACGGGGAGTTTTCGACAGAGGTTCTTGGAAACCCAATCCTTTTATATGAATACTCGTGTTGCTGATTACTTCTTACATCAGCTCGCTGCTACTCTTGCGAACGACTGTGCAGTTAATGAGGTGTTTGGGTGATGTAGTCAATTGTACGAGTTGTTCTTGTGATTGTTGCTTCTCTTCGTGTATTTGTTTCTGTTTTGATGCTTTTTGAAGTTGTGGCTGTGGTTGAACGAATGTGCATTGCCTTTGTTTGTGGGATTTGGGTGAGTGTATCGGTGTTGTTATTAGCTGATGGATTAGGTGAAATTAGGTGAATATTCCACGTTCTGTCTTTTCACTTTCAGCTTGGGAGGGCCGATTTTTAAACTATTTTCCCGCTTTTCTTCAACTCAAGTCTTTCTTGGCGGATTCAATTCATGTTCGTTTCTTAATAGGTGGTAGATAGCGGTGACAGTCAATGAAATCGATTTCATTTCTTAATTGGTTCTTATTCTGTCGCTCTTAAAAGATGAAATTAAACATTCCATGGATATGAACTCAGAATATAGCGATGTAATTTTAACATCGAAACCCATTGTGATCGATTCTACACTAATGCTGTCATTGATATATCTATAACAATAATGATTTCATTTGTATTTTGATGATGTAATTTTTGTTGTCTTAATTGCTGTTTCTAGTTCTTGTTTCCTCCGTTCTTGTTGTCAGTGGTTTCTGTTATTGACGTTGATGGTGTTTCAGTAATTATTCTAGTTGTATTGTTGTCTTGAGCCTCCTTATATCAACGTATTTTATGTTCATTCCGGCACAATGCTTATTCCGGCGCCTGAATTTTCGAGGTCTACAACTGCGTTAAATGACGTTCTTTAAGTCTTTAATGTTTTTCTTACAGCTGCACATTTTGTCAGATAAGATTTGAAGTATGGTCTCAAGTATATTCTGTGATTTCCTACAGACTCCATGGAACCCTTATGTAGATATCTCATAAATCTGAATTTATATATGTATGCAGATGTCTATTTGTATATGTATATCTATCTTTCTATGTATGTATGTATGTATGTATGCATGTATGTATGTATGTATGTATATATGTATGCATGTATGTATATATGTATGTATGTATCTATCTATCAAGCTTTCTGTGTGTGTGTGTATATATATATATATATATATATATATATATATACATGCTTATACATACATACACACACACACACACACACACACACATATATATATATATATATGTATTTATAAAAGTATGTATATATTATGTATGTATGTATGTATGTATGTATGTATACATGTTATCTTTTTAAATGATAACATGTTTACTTTTAAATAATCGCCTTCTTGATAGTAAGGCTGTGAGGAAAGAAGAAGAGTGCTGCCTTGTTATTTTTTCATCTTTCGCACAACCACCCATCCTTTCTATCTTAACGGCTTCCATATTTTTATCTCAGAAATGAAAATATTATGTACCATGGGAAATATAGTCTGAATTTTTTCACGAGTAATCCAATTTAATCCAAACATATTGACTATATAATCATGCATGTATTTATCTATGTATGTATATAAGATTTAGTAAGTTGGAAGTAACATTCTTAATTGTTGAAAAATAGTCGAGCCTCTAAAGCAGTAAAGTTGTTATGTCAATGCACTAAATTTAACACATTAATATTTTGCTTCGCTTCTGTATGCTCATACATTCTTTTTTTTAATTTGGATGGGTTCGCCTCGATCTTTATGTATAATGCTGCGATAAAATAAATCCAGCAATGATAAACGGAATTTATCGCGGGGAGACATTTTCCTTCTGATTAATGGAAATAAATAAAAATAGAGTAAATTACTCTTTTTTACTCTAGGCACAAGGCCTGACATTTTTGAGGCGGTGTCTAGTCGATTAGATCGACCTAAGTGCGCAACTAGTACTTAATTTATCGACCCCGAAAGGATGAAAAGCAAAGTTGATCTCAGAACGTAAAGACTGGCGAAATACCGCTAAGCATTTCGCCCGGCGTGCTAACTTTTCTGTCAGCTCACCACCTTAAGAAAGTAAAATATTGAAAGTGTGGTTCAGTATTTTGTTTGATAAAATAGAAATTAACGACAGACCACAGCTCAATAGACGAATAACTGTTGTGTATAATGATTTCTCATGAAATCTTCAAGTAGAAATTGCAAATTCTGACCATATCATTTACAGTACTCCACATATGGTCACATAAGTATTGTAGCACACAAATAGCTGAGAGTACTGCTATTCATATCCTGTCAAAGCAGTACTTTGTGTTTATGACCAAAGTATTTAACTCGCAAGTACCACAGTCCGTGGGGTTGTAAAATAAGCACCACAGTGAAGAAACAACTAGTCATGCCAAGCAATGGTATTACTACTTTATTCGACTATTGGGAAGAGTTTCATTTCATCCTGTAGTAAAAGTTGCCCGCGATGCACAAGTATTCTATTATGATGAATACCAGAAATAAGCTGCATGTTTTATGCCAATGGAATTCGAAAAGAGATCAAGTATAGTACTAAAGAGATGAATGAGCAGAAAGATGGAAATATAAACTCTGGCTGTGCTGAAGCCGTGGATGTGTTTTAGTTGTTGGTTCGTGTACTTTTAAGTCGAAATTTTATTTTCGAAAATCATGAGCATCACCCCATTCGATCTCCACCTCCCTACATCACATGTCATTGGTGATCGAATGAAGGAGTTTCAACGCAATTGCTTTCCTCAAGTGTAGTTGAGCCACTACATACAATATAACTGAAAACATAAAACAGAACTGTCACTGCAGGTAGGTCTCTAATCATAGATCAACCAGATTAGCGATGATTTGGTGCAAACAAAAATAAAATAAATAAATAAAGATCAGCACCTGTATAAATAACCTAAGAGACTAATGAAAAAAAAACAATTTTTGAATACTCCTGTTTACATAAATTAACTATTTCTTCACTATACGACATATTTATAGGTATATTGGTGGGGCCAGCGAAGGTACTCAACTATGTGACGAGGTAGTACGAGTTCTTAAATGACTCGGAAATCTAGAAGACTATTCAGAGAAACTACTTTAATTATCATCAAATCAGATAAAATATTTAGAAATTATCAAGAGATTAAACACATCAAAAAATATCAAGAGATAATTCAGAAAATTAAATGTTTCTTGATTAAAAAATGAAGTGAACAACGCTGCGCACACAGACACTCATATTCAATTACATGCATCTCTCTCTCTTTCTCTCTGTCTGCCTATCTCTATCTCTCTGTCTACCTGTCTCTATCGCTCTGTCTCTCTCCCCCTCTTCTCCCTCTATCTTGCTGATGCCCACTCACACCCAGTCATCTTGCTTGCTTTTCTGTCTCTCAAACACAAACGGACACCAAACCGAAATAATGATAATAATAATTGGAATGCTCACTCGGACAAGATTCTCTCAACATTGCGGCTAAATATTTCTCTCAGCCATATACAATCCTGTCTTATTGATGATGGACACAATGTCACACCATCATGGACAAGGGAATAAGAGAGGAAGTTAATAATTAAAGACCTAACTATTGCGAGTTAAAATTACTCTGGAAATTATTAACTTGCCTCATAGCAGATGATTATTTAACTTTCTGAAGGTGACATATTGTCAGAGGAGAACCCAAGGACGTTTATACTGACATGGTTTCTACATTAGGAGATGCGCTTCAGCTTTATCAAGAGTTCAGAAAATGGGCAACAGAATTTAGGAGGGGGAAATGATAATCTTGAAGATAATCCATAGTTTGAACGTCTTGCTACTGCCACCACCGAGGAAAGCATTAATCGTGTTCACCACATACTGATGACTGACAGGCGATTGCCTATAAATCAAATAGCCAATATTATTAGCATATACCGTGGGGTTGTTCAGAATATTCTGCACAATAAAGTTAGTATGACGAAGGTTTCAGCTGCGCGGGTGCCACATCTTCAGGTACCTGATCAAAAGCCACCAGGCTGATCACATTACGGGGAATCTGACGCGGTTTGAAGCAGATCAAGCTAGTTTCCGTTACCATTTACTAACCCAGAATGAGTTTTGGGTTCATTATTTTAGGCTAGAGACAAAGAGACAATCCATGCAGTGGAAACACCTCTCCTCAACTGCTTCAAAGAAGGCCGAGGTCGTTTCATCTGCAGAGAAGGTGATGTTTCAGTGTTTTGGGGATGCAAAGGGCATTGTGTTTATTGACTATCTTCAGAAGGGTCACGATATCAATGGAGAGTATTATGCCAATTTGTTGAGGCAGTTACGAAAGGCTATCAAGACCAAATGCCCAGGAAAAGTGAGGAAAGGGATCTTTTTTCATCAAGACAATGCTCCGGTACACAAGTCCACAAGTCTTTGCTTTCAATGGTCGTTGTGCATGACTGTTGCTTTGAACTGGTTGATCACCCTTCCTACTCTGATTTGGCCTCATCTGAATATCATCTGTTTCTCGACATGACAAAACACTCAGCTAGTAACCAGTATCGCAGTGATAATAGCATCATATTTGCTGTTAATGACGTTTTTTATCAACAAGATGAAAGCTTCACTAATAGGATCAAAGCAATCGACATCGATGGAGAAGTGTGTGGACCGCAAGTGGGATTATGTTGAAAAATAAACCTCATTTGGTCATATTCCATGAGAACATCTTGGTCAGCCTATGAACTTTTTAGTCGACTCTCGTGGACTGCAAGTATATTTACGATAATTTTTCACACTGTTGGATCTTGGATTGCCTGAGGACGCTGGGGGTCAATAAGAAAATATAAACATTTTATTGTGTATTTATTGTCGTTAGCCAAGAGGACTGAGGTTCATAGACTACACTGTTTGTAATCTGACTCGTAACGAAACATTTCATAGAAAGCATGAATTGAAAGGACAGTAGCTGTCAATCAGTTCTCAGGATATTCAGTCAGTGATTTCACTTTCAGTTCACTTGCAGGAAATTAATTCATCGCCTGAGAGTGGACAATAAGATAAAAGTTTGTCGCCTTGTAATTTGAACTCTAAAATTAGGTGGGACAAAAGTGTACGTAGTAAATGCAGTAAACTACTTCTCTACAGAATCTGTCAAATCAAGTAACCTCTGTTGTAACTCAACTGCTATGGACGGATTCTACACTGTTGGAAAATATACACGGCTGTATCGCTCAAAATATATCCATGGTAAAAAATTTCAACTACCACCGATAGAGATGTGTGTAATTAAAGAATCAGTTTTATAGTTTTTTTTTGTTTATCCTTATGCCAAATTTTCTGAGAAAACATATAATCGATACCATTTTACCGTTCATAATATTGTATTTTATGCAGCAATATATATATTGAACTACATGTTGTATTTCATGTCCTCAATAAAGAAAGCTACGATTTGCGACATGAGCTGTAGTTAGAGTGTACCAGTTTCCAGAAAGAACACCATTTGGTCACAAACTCGGACTTTGTGTTGCAGACAGAGCATTTGGTGTGTTTCTGAACCGACACCACGCATTGAAATCCATGCGATTAGAATCGGGGAATTAGGAGGCCAGAAATTGGGGCTAGTGAAGACGCAGATATTCTCCGACAACCACTGAGACACTTCGAAGGTATGGAAAGGAGCGGAATCGTCCTGCCACACATATGGCCCTCCAGCATCAATCCGCTTCACTCAGGATTTGATTACAGTCACAACTATCTTCACATAGATGTCTTAATTGAGTGTAAGTCTCAATTCAAAGATGTGGGGCAGCATGACGTCATCCTCACTGGAAACACACACAAAGACGATCACAGTTTAGGGAACTTGATTTTTATGATATGTCGGACATCAAATGGATTGCATGCAAACAAACCTGTTGTTTTAGGTGTTGTGCAACTGGCCCTGGCAGAAGTTCTTTTCATCTGAGAAGAACCAGATCATTCCCAGCTCAAAAAGATGCCTCTACTTGTTTAGCTTATTTGCTTTCATCAGGCAGTTCTCTTTGGCTTTGTCTGTCAGAAGTTGTGCCTTGCACCTCTTGCAAGTGTGGTAGCTAAAGTCTTCATTTAAGGCCAGCTTCATGGTGGCCCTAAATCCCGGATTTCCTTGCTCAGACCTCCTATCACCCTGTCCTGCTGTTCGTGGAAGAGTTCCAGCGTGCGAACGCAGTTAGAACGTCTCCTTTGTCTCTTCCTGCTGGCCACTGTTTCGTAATCTCCGTTGCCGCTGCCATGTTACGTCTTACAGCCTTTTCAGTGTTCACAGAGCATTGAACAGCAGTCATGATGTTTGCATTTTGACACCTGGCGTGAATCATCATAATACAGGTAACTCTCTTCCAATATGTCTTTAAGTGTATCCCGAAAGGGTAGAACCGTTACCTTTTTTAAGGGAAGTAGGACAACTATTTATGAGAAGATATGCAAAAACATCATGCTGGTATACAATACATCTTTCTCCTTTTTGCAGATTCAACGCATGATGGGAGCTTCTACAGTAGATTTTGGTAAATGACGAACGGTCTTGAAGTTCCTCTTTTAGAAACGGCGGAAATCCATGGATTTCAAGGACGTTTTGAAGTATGACTACCCATCTGACTCCACAGTCAAAATCTGGGTGTCGAGGTTTCGGACAGGTCATTTTGAGGTCACAGATGAACCACAGTCAAGACGGCCAACATACGCTTTGCACGCCATGATTCTCGAGGACCGCAGGATTTGAGTTCAAGTTATCGCTGAAACTCTGGGGATTTCCCCCTAAAGAGTTGTTCACATGATCCACAACATTCTGGATATGAGACAGCTTTCTGTAAAACGGGTGACGAAATGCCTGAACGCAGATTGGAATCGCATCAGAGCAACGACATCAAAGGCGATTTTGGACCGGTTTTCAGCGGCAGATCCTGATTTTATGGCTCGTTTAGTCAGCATGGAGGAAACGTTGCTTCATCATTGTGATATTCAGACCATGCAGCAATCAATAGAATGGTTCCACAGTGCTTCACTTCGTCCCAAGAAGTTTCTGACATAGAAGTTAGCTGGAAAAATCCTGGCTTAAGTGTTTTGGAACAAAGACAGAGTACTCCACATAAAATACATCTTGGACGATCTACAATAATCTCTGTGGAAAGCCGAGCCGTGGTATCATGTTTGTAGGACAATGAACCAGCACACACAACACATGAAACTCTGCAGAAAATGCACAATTTCGTCTTCGAATTGGTAGACCACCAATCTTACTCTTTTGACTTCGACCCCTCTGACTATCACCTCTTAAGCACAACGGAAGAAACATCTCAAGGGAACGAAATTACACTCCGATTCGGAGGTGATTGTTGCTACAGAGGCTTGGCTGGAGGCCCAACTTTCTGAGTTCTTTTTGTCGGGCTTAGAAAAACTGAAGGACCGCTGCAATAAGTGTGTGACTCTGTGAGGGGAATATGTTGAATAAAATCATAATTAACTGATCCTCCTGTATTTCCTTTAACCCAAAGCCAGGAACTTTTCGGTACCTTCTCGTACATGCGATTTACTACCATGTATCTTACTGTAACTGTTGTTGATTTGTACCAGACCAATCTACCACGATTTCTCGAACGTCTTGAAGTTACTGAACTTCTTGAATATTTCGTGCGTTACTAACTTTGCTACTTTCGTTTCCTTCTTTCCCTTGTATCTCTCATTCCAATATACCTGATGATAAATCTTTCCTCTTAAACCTAAATCACAGTCTCAAACATTACTTCACTACGTTTTCTATCTGCTGCCTCTAATCTTCCCTCAACATTTCCCTATACATTAAAACATCTTTTCCTCTGATGCTGCTTTCACCTCAAACACATCCCTAAAGGCTTCCACCTTTATTTCCACCCTGCCTTCCATTCTGCTTCCACCGTCCTCTGCACTGCTACCTGCCACAATTCGCTCTAATCTCTCTAAAATCCACATCCTTGAACGCCTTCTTCTGCCTCCTTACTCAATCTTCTACTGCTGCCCACCTTCGTTGTTCTCTCCATGCTCCCTTTCATTCTCTACCTCAACCGCCTTCTCCGCGACTGTCTTGCTTGCATTAAGCACTACGAACTTCAATCAGTCCTTCATCATGTCCTACCTGACGCCAATAATGCCACTCCTTCCCGTGCCCTCTCCACCCTACCCCAACTACTTCCACCATGCCCATTTCCCCGCCTCGGCCGACAACCCCATCTACCACTTACTTCCTCCTATCACCTTTCCGCCTACCACCGCCGCACTACTCCTTTCCCACCAATTCACCCTCTTCCACACACCCTTTTCCAATACACTCTGTTGTAACAGTTCCTCCTGATCTTCCCCTCTCTGAAGCCAAGCGTACTCCCCTTAGTAGGGGTCCCTGTTTTATACCACTCTGTCCAGTAACTAGTTTGGGACCTGAGCTGATGTCTAATACTTCGTGCACTGTGACTGAATGCATCTCTCTTCCACAAAACTTCACCTGCATTTAATGAAGAAGACTACTTCATTCACCTAAGCTGCCGACCATCCCGCTAGGCTCCCTGCTAATTCCAAATGGTTGATAAATTTGAACGTGCCCTGGACCGGTGCAACTTCAGCAAGCGTCCCCGACATTTCATCCTCTCTCGAGTCGAGCTCTCAGCCTTTTGATGCCTTTTGACATTAAACTGGCTGACAAAATGGTGGATTTGTGGTCGTGTGGCGTGCTCACCTTAACAAGGCGTAGGTAATGAAGCCTCCTTGCATTAAAATTCTTTCTCAGCCTTCGTCCTGATCTGCATCTTGACATCTCTGTCCTCCACCGTTTAGCTGAACTTGTCTCTCCTTAAATTGCTTCTCACGAATTTTACCATCACGTCTGGAATTGGTCATGGGAACGAGAATGGACTCCAAACGTGCGAACCTGTTCGTCCGCTATGCTGAATTCCAAATATTTTCTCAATCCATCGGTCCCACTCCTGAGCTATAGCGTCGTTACATTCACGACCTCACTCTCCGGCGAATAACTCAAATCCTTCCTCTCATTCATCCTGCCCTCGAATTCTCTTGTTCTGTCTCCAACAGCTATGAATTTTCTCGACGTTCCTGTTATTATCCACCACTCCTCTCTTACCACCTCATCAACCATGAACCCTACAAACTCACACTTTTATCGCAACTTCTCTTCTGATCCTAATGACATCATCCCTAACGTCTCTGCTGGCTCTGTAGTGACGACCATGATTTCTCGACACAATTTAAACTCATGGCTCGCCACTTCAACTAACGGGTTATCTTAATCGCCCTCACCCGTGCCCGATCTGTTTTCTGTGCCTCCCTAGTGACCACAAGGAGAATTTTATCAAATTTTATCATGCTTACGAACCACATG
>NC_068993.1:30913497-30921891 GCF_001194135.2 Octopus bimaculoides
TGTGTGTGTATGTGTGTGTAGGTGTTTGTGTGTCTGTATTTGTCCCCCCAACATCGCTTGACAACCGATGCTGGTGTGTTTATGTCTCCGTAACCTACAGGTTCGGCAAAAGAGACCGATAGAACAAATACTAGGCTTACAAAGAATAAGTCCTGGGGTCAATTTGCTCGACTAAAGGCTGTGCTCCAGCATGGCCACATGACTGAAACAGGTAAAAGAGTAAAAGAGTATGCGAGAAGAGTTTCATCTTCTTTATATCCATTAGCACTATTCTGCCATGTTCAAAACTAGAAATACATACTCCAGCATAACATTTGGCTTCCTTATTTTAGAGTTAATAAAATATTTCTTGGTGACATTTATGCTGGCATTGATTCTGCATCTCTTCTTCTCTGTCGGCAGTATGTCGGACATGAGGGCAGGCGGATTAATTATCACCTTAATTAGAAGATTTATGGGCCATCCACCTTATGTTTTGTTTTTTCAAAATTAATAGTATATAGGGTTGCCTATATTTACGGATATGGTATGATCATTGGGTGTCAATACTCCCATTCGCACCTCAAATGCAAGCAGCGCTAATGAATATCTTTTGTAATCTTAGTCGTAAATTCTTGTCTTGCTAGAAATGGCCGCCAATGAATCGATGATTCTTTCTTCTTGAAGGGCATTTTTTCTTCATTGACTGCGAGTGTGAAATGCAAAGATTATATCGCACTGCTAGTTTAATCTGTTAAGGTGGATAACCAGGTAAATCGCCATACGGCTAAGTGTATGTTTCTACAACAGAACATCGCAAACAGCAATAGAAAAAGTATTCTAGTGTAATAAAAAGCTATGGAATTTCGCATTATCCCAACAAGTATGACTAATTTTGGCCTTACATCAAAAATACATCATACATAATGCCCTGTATTACTGTTAGATTTATTTACAATTTGAGAGTTCTTTTCTTATCACTGCAACATCTGTGGTCGGCTCTGCAGAAATGAAAAGGATCTCCTCGTGCATTCTTTAGTGACGCCTTTACTGTTGTTTCGAAATTTAAGCCATCCTTCCTTCATTACACTTAGATATCTCACA
This sequence comes from Octopus bimaculoides, assembly GCF_001194135.2. Taxonomy (NCBI): domain Eukaryota; kingdom Metazoa; phylum Mollusca; class Cephalopoda; order Octopoda; family Octopodidae; genus Octopus; species Octopus bimaculoides. The sequence goes on from NC_068993.1 coordinate 30,914,581, forward strand.
AAAGGCATTTAAAGTGCAATAATCAGTCTTCTGAAGCATTTCCCAATAGTGGCATAGCAATATAATTCCTTTGGCAGAACTTTATACAATTGCTGCACTATAAATGTTTCAACTTTACTTTCTTACGACCATTACATAACGAAATTCTGATATAGCTACGATTTTTAATGATCTCGCAGATTTTCCCCTAAATTGTTAAAACTGTATACTAAATATTAGTTTTCCTCTTCAGAAACAAAAATTATATTAGCTGTAATCCTTTTGGATGATACTGCTGCTTCAAGAGACAAATATCCTAGACAGCGCTAAAAACATATGAGCATCTAGCTATTTGGCAAGTATTCACTCACCAATCCTATAGAACTGCTAACTGAAATCCCTTTGTGCTTTTTATCTGTCATGCATGGGATTTTGCACCTTTAATCTAGGAAACAGGTTACTTCTTCTCTTCCTGATACATCTTCTCTCCTTATTCTTCGGTTCTTTAATTTTTTATGTACATCATTTCCCGGGGATGGGTGTTTATTCATGCGAAAGAAGGAGGGAGAGAGAGAGAAGGGAGAGATAGATAGACAGACGGAGAGATAGAGAGAGATAGAGATAGAGAGGGAGAGAGAGAGAGAGGAAGAGAAAGGGAAGAATGGCAGAGAGAGTGAGGGAGAGAGATATAGGAAGATGACGAAGGTGAATGGCGGTAAAAGTGAAGGAAAGAACGAAAGGGTAGTTGGTAGAAAATATGAGGGTTTCCGATGATTGAGAAAATGGAAGTACAAAATTGCGTCTTTTGTCCAGAAAACTGGTTGCAGTAAGTCAAAGAGTCCACGCACTGCGCACTAACCGCCACCTTTATATGCCACTAATTGAGCACTTCGATTTCTCTAGACCAGAGTCTGTGATTGAGTGGCTCTGCAAACTTCTCACTGAACAATCATTTTCCAATTATTTCTCTCCAGAACTACTTTAGCTTTGGGAAATTCGTTATTGCCAGAGATTTAAATTGAAATTCAACCCTTGAATTCCAGAAAAATAAAGAGCCGTCCAAAATTCCTGGGTACTGTTTTACTGCCTCTGATTAATTTATACGAGAAAGCAATATTCTTTGTAATTTCATTGGTAGTCCTCATAAGTAGATAACGAAAAGTTGTTAGGCCGAACAAAGTAGTATTTAGTTTACTTGTCTACTTCTTGGCTTGGCTTCACGCTCTTGCTTGATGATGGTGGGATCATTCCAAGTTAGTGGTCCTAGAGGCGCCATTATGCGTAGAGCCGATCAGAGCCATCAGTACTTTCCATCGCTGATGTTCCCGTGCCAACCCCTCTGCATACTCCAAGGTGACGTTGAGTCTCTGGAGTTCCTACCCAATCACGTCCAGCCATCTCTTGCTACATCACCCAACCAGGACTTTACTCACTCCGTCTACTAGTGAAATATAGATATCATCTCGGATAAATTCGATTTATCAATGCTGTTCTATCAATAAAATAAGGCTTAAAAACAAACATTGAGAACATAAAAGTTTTTAGAATTTTTCTTATGTAAAAAAAATATTTTTGAAATCACGTATATCTGCTTCGAAAGTAAACATCGTAATACGAATTTACATCTTATCATAGAAGACTACATTTCAGTACACGGTCACACGCAACACGACATGATGCTGTACAGGGTCATATTTATCGTCCAGATATTAGAAGAAGAATATCAAAATTCTCTCCGGAATATATTTTACTTTCCGTCTCTTAAGTCAATGGCTACGAGACCCTTATATTAACGATTGATTTATGGATATTTGCTTTAGTTTTGGTACTGTTTAATTATTCAGACATTTAGTCATGTCTTGTTTGCGGTCGATAATGTATTTATAGAGATATTTTAGCGGCAGAAATAACTTTGGAACTTCACTGTGCATACATAAGAAATAATTCGGAAGGTTACATTTTCGAATGCAATTTGATAGTTCTTCGATGCATTGAGGAAACCTCCTTCGGTCATGAATGACCATGGGATTGCACCTAGAAAGTTACCCTCCGAGGCACATGTCTGGACAAGGTTTTTGTGGAAGGCCAGCAATCGCCTATGCATACCAGCCACCCCTCTCCACACCATTGATGTTATCCAACAGCCGACACAGCTTGGCACCAGTGATATCGCAACTAACTTCTACAGCTGAGTTAACTGGAGCAACGTGAAATAAAGTGGGTGTCTTGCTGAAGAACACAACACGCAGCCTGGCCCGGGAATCGAACTCACAACCTCACGATCGTAAGCTCGATGCTCTAACCACTGAGCCATGCGCCTTCACATTGCATTGCTGATTTGTTATATAAGAGAACTGTTTATTTCTGTGGTACGTACAAATGGTCTTCTCTTCAAACATCTATTTGACAAAATTATGTTATGTTTTTTTCATTTTCTTTCTCGTAATGACAAGAGACGGAGCATTATAAAAACTTTATGAAGATTATCAGAAAAAAACTTTCGGCGATGAAATAATAATTTATAGTGGTCTCTTACGTCAGCTGGCATAATGACAACTTTCGTATGAAATTAGTGTGTGAAGTGGTTGAGAGCTTCACAGACTTGTATAATCTTTATATGATTCTCAAGTAGAATCATTGATATACAAGTATGACAAGGTTCGATTTTGGAATTAAGTTACAGTTTACCCGACTGCTTCTACAGATTGGTTTACCATCTTCAACCATAAGGCTCGGGTCAAGATCAACCCGAATCTATGATAAATGAATCTGCTCAAGATATGGTCCGCATTAAACTGGAGCTTAAGAGCTAGGTTGAGAAGCAAATTTCCCATGCCTGTGTCCACAATACCCTGCAGGACGTGTGCTATAAATATATTTATGACACTTATATTGTTGCTGTGTAGCTCCATGCTACTGATCAACTTCGATTGAAGACTCACGGGATCAAAGATTTTAGATCTATGATTACTGTATCGTAGTTTCAAGGACTTACCATTCAGTATGTACACTCTTTTGTAAATTATGTAGACGGAGACTGAATTTATATACTGTTGTTTGACTTAAGATAATTCCTAATCGAGCAAGCCTACAAATTTAGGCTTCCGGATATAAAAATCTCGACTTTTTTAATATTCAATATCTGTATATTTAATACAATAGTTTATGTTTAGAGGTACGCTTGGTAGTTAGTTCTAGCAAGTCAGATGAGCATGTAGTCCCTTTTATTGAATTGTGCATTTGTTACAGGGTAAGAAATTGGTTATGCAGGAGGTGAGTTCTCGAGCAGTTTTCGATCCCGGGTTGTCTTTACGCTCTGAGTGTCTGTCTTTACGCTTTGGGTTCAAATTCCACCGAGGTCGACTTTGCCATTCATCCTTTCGGAGTTGATAAATTAAGTACCAGTTGCGTACTGAGGTCGATCTAATCGACTTACCCCCTCCCCAGAAATTTCGGGCATTGTGCCTAGAGTAGAAAAGAATATATTCTGTCTTTATATACAATGGCAGCGCCTGATTTTAGGAAGATATAGCTACTAATTACGGTAATTCCTTAACCACGTAAAGGCTTTCACGATCGTACAACGTACCTAAACTTATTTCTTCTTCTGGAGGCATCGAGTTGTTTGAAATCAATTTCAACGTAAAGATCTCATCAATCTGGAACATTTAACAAATTACAAAACAACTTTAATCATAATTACCTATCTAATTAGTACCACTAATTTTTCCGTATCGACATTGAATATTGCCTTATATTATACGTGATATTGCAACACTTATTTTCTTTCCAAAATACCTTAGCGACGTTAGAGAAAATACCTTCAGATGTCACTACACCGGGAATCGATTCGCTGAATCCGGTTAACGGAAGTTTTTCACCTTTATTAGAAATCGAAACTCTTCCGTTGACTTGATCTATAATTACCGATTGCCAATGAAAAAATTACACCGAAGTCAGCTTCCACGATCCGTCCTTCCGGAGTCGATAAAATCAGAACCGGTTGATTTAACTTGACAGAAGTACCCCTATCTCGTATACATTTACTTGTGTTATCAATGAAAGTATTTAGAGTAGGGATGTAATATCGACTCAATCATTTCCAAATAAAGAGTTACATCACTGATTATCGTATGACATTTTAAGTAATATACTATTATTTCAATGAAGTTTATCATGGTTAATGTAAAGAAAATATGGTTGCTGTTGTGTTGGATTGAGAAACGGCTGAATAGGGCTGACAATAATCTCAAAGTGTTTATGTCAATTGGATTTGACATCTTGTGGTTAATGGGGTGATTTTCAATATCATTTGACATAATGATCAGTTAAACTTTTCTGTCACTATTGAACATTCACAAAACAACTGTAGAACAGTTGACTAAGCATTATTCATAACCACATTCCATACAATTTGGATGGAATTGGGAGAATGAACTGGGAAACTAAATTTAGAATTCTAAAACGCAGTACTGCTTCGAATACTCATTGTTATTCACTGAATTTTAGAATAAACTATTGCAACCATCACCAAAAACAGATCCTCATTATACCAAATTTGTCTTCAGGCATATAGTGAATATTCGGAAGAAATTCGTCTATGACCAGAATTAAACAATATAATGAATTGAATCTGACATTCTTCTGCTTCTTGTGACTGAAAGCCCAAGAGATGCAAGTTCTAAAGTTTATTTCCAACTTAAAGTCCATATTTATAATGGGATGGTATTATCAATTCATTCGATTACAGTATATTCTCATAATTATATCATAATCAACCAAGAAAAGAAAATTAAGAGATTCTGCATTCAGTCCGATAGCTCAACACCAAAGCCGTTTTAGAGAAATTGCTTGGGGTACGCAATGCCAAGGTTCCTCGTTATATAAAAGCAGAGTAGTGTTCGTTCTGTTATTTCCTGCCTATGGACAACTTACACCAATGTAACTATATATCAAATATGCTAATGGATCAATCAATATTTAGTGTACAAACATAAAAATGGTGAAAATTAAATTAGATTAAATTAATGTAATCATAGTGCATTCATTGTATACTATTTTATTCTCCCTCCTGAATAGACATTTTTCTTAAAAGTAAATATTCAATGGCCACAACAGATCATATCCTGTAATTATTTAGCTGGAATAATGAGGATAAGAGTCGATCACCACTATTAAAGCAGCAAATTGTTCAGACTCTGGGGATGTGGCCGGAAAACAGAAGTGTGATTGCACTGCCCACATGTAGATGGGTTAATCATATATAAATGGACATTGCAGTAATCGACTGGATCGATAACAATAGTCAGATCAATTAAGGAACGAAGGTAGGAACAAAACAACAAAATTAAGAGAATCGAATATAATTTACTGAGCAAGTCTAACAAGACCAGGACACCAGTTTAGACCAGTTGGTTTCAAAGTCAACCTCATCTGCGCCTACATCGCCTTTAGCACAAATGATATTATTAGTGATCTACTTGTCTGGCTAGTGATTTCATTTGAGAACGTGTGTTGAAATTGAAACAATTAGAGTGGAAGACACATATTAGCCATTCAAAAACACAAAGACTGATAACTTCACTTCATCACTGGCGTCAACAGTCTTTCGGTGCTTTTGAATGGCACTTATGTGTTTTTCACGCTATAATTGTGATAGTGGTGTTATCTCGTTTGTACCTTTGTTTTTAGAATCTTTAAAGCCCTTTTCCGAGTTTGTGTTTTTAAGTGTATAGACAAACTGAGGTATGCGAGGTTTTCTCTTCACTATGCCAGGTATGGGAAACGTTATCCGATGTATATTTAGCATTTAGAACGTTCATCTGAGGTATGTTCTCTATAGGTTCGGATTTATACTGAGAGTCACTATTGTTTATTTCCATGCATAGAACATATACTTTGTTTTGCCAAGCGAGTAGAATAAGCTTCACTGAAACATGTCTTCGGGTTTCATAATTTGGCTTTAATATTTTCTGTTTGCGACGTCTTTGTTGAAGAAAAGTTTTTGTTAACTAGTTCTATTGAAGTTATCTATTTCAAAGGACGAGAGAATCAAGAAATGGTACACTCATTTCTTCAGCTTACTTGGCAAGGATCCAGAAGTTGACAGTGAAACAAAAATTGAAAAATTAGCAAAGATATTTGATGGCTTGCAAATCGAGGCTGCAGACTTTAGACGACATCATCCTTGAATTTGCAAACAAACTACAAATGACAATGTGAAGCAGATATGATGGTCTGAGATTGACTTTCTACTGCTGCCCAAAACTGGAGACCTAAGTGATATTGGGAATTAGAGAGGGATCAGTCTGTCATCCATTGTTGCAAAATGGTAAACAAGATGATACCTAACCGAATAAAGCGATAAGATAGACAAACAACTGCGACCATGCGCAGTTGTTTGTCTATCTTAACGGTCAAGAGTATCTCACATTGTTGCAATTAGAAGACTGATAGACGGAATTAAGAGCCATAGCAGGAAGGCTATCATTATCTATGTAGACTTTAAAAAGACTTTTCATTCAGTACATAGAGGAATGATGGAAGAGCCACACAACAAACGCTGACTTGTACCAGAGACTACCAAAAGTAACTCTGAAGATACAGCATAGAAGGATGAAGCTAGCTGGACACTGCATCAGATATACCGATGAAATTGCTAACAAGCTAGTGCTCTGGCAACCAACTGAAGGAAGAACCAGGAGTGGAAAGAGGAAGACAACCTACATCGACAACTTGCTGGAGGATAATAGTATGGAAGGATTACAGGAGCTGAGGACCATTATGGAAGATCGAGATGAGTGGGGAAAACGTGTGGAAAAGTCTTGGGGAGTCGTGATGGACGACTTAAATAGATAGATAGATTTTTTCTCTGTATGTTGTAACACTTTTTAAATTGTACACGCCACCAAGAGTATATTTTATCTATTTCATAGATACTGTCAGTTAATCGGTTTTCTACACATTATGTTGCACATGGGAGATTCAACCTTAAGACTTCGGTATGAAGAGTGCTTGTCTGAGATATTCTACTGCAGCCATATTGTTAATCAGAAAATTTGGGAATTCTTAAACTGATCAAATACGGAAGTTTCTGAATTATTGATTTTGGCATTCATATTCTGGAAGCCAGTCTACTGACATCTATTTGGCATGAAATTTATATTTTTTCCACTTTTACTGAAATGATATTACTGACCGTCAAAACAAAATGATTTAACTAAATTTTATTATCACCTGATTTCTCAACGTGTAAAGATGGCTAATCTCTCATCTTTTAATCAGAAATGATTATCTAATACCATCGGCACTTAAGTATATATATATATATAT
>NC_068993.1:30929362-30930614 GCF_001194135.2 Octopus bimaculoides
AACTACTGAATAATAATAATAATAATAATAATAATAATAATAATAATAATAATAATAATAATAATAATAATAATAATAATAATAATAATGATAATAATAATAACAATAATAATAAATATTAATATTATCATTATGCAGCTCTATATTTAAGAGATGAGGAATTATGTACATTATTTACTTTATTTACATTTGACGAATATTTGTCCTCATCTTCTTTATTATTATTATATGTTATTATATGTTTGACTTTTGCTTTGTATTTGTACAAGTTGACTCCAAGTCTCATCGAGAGACTTCAAGAGACAACAAGTTAGAAGTTCATGTTGGTGTTATGCCTAGGGTGTCATATATTTGGTCTTGCACATAATGTTGTTCTAGAGAATGTTTAAGAAAACATAAGAACATTATAAGCTTGTTTTAAAATATGTGATTACATAGATAATATATTACGTAGGATATGAGCAGTTCTACCTTTTGAATTTCTGCCATGTTTGGGTTTCCTGCTATCTGAGCTAGGTAGTAATCAGCCCCTTTTGCTATCATTCTTAGGACGCTTATGACAGCAGGTATTGTTTTAGTCTTGATGTTCCACATTTTGCTAATTTCTATTTCAGGTTTTTGGTAGGTCTTGACAAATACATTTATGCCAATTTGGACAGTCGTATCAACGAGGAGGCATGATTTTTGACTGAAGTCTTTCAGTATAATATCTGGCCTATTTGCGTCTATCTTTCTGTCAGTTTGAACGGTGAAGTTCCAGAGGAGATATGTGTTCACTTTCAAGCAATAGATGTGGTTTGTGTTGCCACCAGCTTTTATCATGGGCAGGTTCAGGTTATTACAAATTATCTAGCGAATATATTGTGCTGCCCTATCATGCATGGAGACTGCACATGAGACAACATGGTCAATGGTTTCATTTTGCTGTTTACATAAACGACATGTAGGGCTACTGCTGTTCTTTAATATGTAGGTAGGCATTGATCTTGGGCTGCTATAATATACCTTCTGTTTCAGATTTTAAGACAGATGACACTAACCATTGATGGGCAAGGGCTTTGTCAACATCGTCGATATTAGCTCTCCTTGGGTATTTGACATTGAGAGAGTTTTCTTGCCATTTATCAGTAAGAATATCTAAGGCAGCAATTTTAGCACGGGTTTACTACTACTACTATTATTATTATTATTATTATTATTATTATTATTATTATTATTATTATTATTATTATTATTATTATTATTATTATTA
>NC_068993.1:30931256-30933539 GCF_001194135.2 Octopus bimaculoides
TGACAAGCAAATCTGTGGTATTAAGCAGAATATTTGCTGTAGCCCATCTTTTTATACCAAGACAAAACAATGTACATGATAACACTTCCAATCAGATTTATTATTATTATTATTATTATTATTATTATTATTATTATCATCATCATCATCATCATCATTATTATTATTATTATTATTATTATTATTATTATTATTATTATTATTATTATTATTATTATTATTATTATTATTATTAATTATTATTATCATCATCATCATCGTTATTATTATTATGATTATTATTATTATTATTATTATTACTACTACTACTATTGAGTGAATGAGGAGGGAGTAGCACATATCATCAACGTTATACTGGAGAACAAATATACGAATTCCAGGGTACCCATGGGGTACTGGCGTATCCTAATCTCATGCATCACAACCATACGTGCACGACATGGTGATCTCATATCAAAATAATCAGCATATGAACTTGTAGGTTGGCCCAGTTAAAATTTTCTTCAGGTCGAGTTCCCCAGCCTGCTCAAAATGTCCCTGATTAATAGTTGTTTAAGGATGTTGACTGAGCACCCATTCATCCAGAGATGAATTATTCAAAGCACCGAAAATACCTCTCAACACATGCCTATGATGCTCACTCACTACATCTGCTTGTGATCAGAGATGCACATGTCGTCAGCCACTAAGGAGCATGTTCAACTGGTTAAGGTCAAGCATCTGACAAGTAAATCTGTGGTACTGAGCAGAATATTTGCTGTAGCTCATCTTTTACACAAAGACAAACCATATACATTATAACACTCCCAATGAGTTAAAATCAGAAGCGACGAGAGCCAGTACCGGATTATCCTTTCGAAGGCGATAAACAAAATACCAGAAGCGTACTGAGTCGATTTAATCGACTGGCGCCCACCCAAATATTTCGGGGCTTTTGCCTTGAGTAGTAAAGATAATAATAATAATAATAATAATAATAATAATAATAATAACAATTATTATTATTAATATTATTATTATTATTATTATTATTATTATTATTATTATTATTATTATTATTAGTACTATTATTATTATTAGTATTATTATTATTATTGTGGTTGTTGTTGTTGTTGTTGTTGTTTTTATTGCTATTATTTAGTAAATGGGACCTGACCTCTGGCTGACTGCTATAATGTAGCCGAAAAAATCTCATAGTGATAAAACAAATCTATATCTGGAATTCCTTATCTAAATAGCTGATAAAATAACCATACCTGAAGAGCGTTAGAAACATTTTGAAGAATATTGCTATTGAATGCCCTCTGAGATAGAAAGTGTCAACTGGCTCATAATTTATTATGTTGTCTAAAAACAAAAGCATTCGTTTTTTCTCTTCTGCTCTTTATTTTTTCTATTGTATTTTAGATTCATTATTCTTCCTGGTCAGTTAACTCATACAAGTAATTCACTTTGTTTTGTTTTGCTTGCAACGTGCAAATGCAACCTTGTTAACACATCCAACTCGATATAGATGTGAACTATTGAAAATTCAATATCTACAGCAAATAACTTTCATGTATAATTCTGAAGAGTTGAATTTCGATACCCCTCAATGACAGCTCATAAGTAGAAAGTTGCATGTAGTATTGCATAATATAAAGATATTCATGAGATTGAATTTAGATGAAATAATTATGAAATGGTTTCATAATAAAACATTCTCACTCTATACTCCTTTATGAATATAAAGACACTGCTGATATTTGTAGATTTTCAGGCGTGCGTTTGATAAAGAAAATAATCTCTGGACTACTGTGTGTGATATGGTCACGTGGATGAAGTTAGTAGGTGATACCTAGGGTTAACACCCCAAATTATATGAATGTTTATAAGTATATATATATATATACTCTTTTACTCTTTTACTTGTTTCAGTCATTTGACTGCGGCCATGCTGGAGCACCGCCTTTAGTCGAGCAATGCGACCCCAGGACTTATTCTTTGGAAGCCTAGTACTTATTCTATCGGTCTATTTTGCCGAACCGCTAAGTTACGGGGACGTAAAAAACCACCATCGATTGTCAAGCGATGGTGGGGGGACAAACACAGACACAAAAGCTCACATACATATATATATGTATATATATATATATATATACATATATACGACGGGCTTCCTTCAGTTTCCGTCTACCAAATCCACTCACAAGGCTTTGGTCGGCCCGAGGCTATAGTAGAAGACACTTGTCCAAAGTGCCACGCAGTGGGACTGAACTCGGAACCACACAGCCACTCCTGCAC
>NC_068993.1:30933702-30935265 GCF_001194135.2 Octopus bimaculoides
AAATTTAAAATAATAAGGGTGACAAATTGAATATTAATTTAATTTAATTTACATCAATTCAAAACCAGTGGTCTAACATAAAAAAATCTGAAAATTCAGAAAAATTGTTTTACATACGTATAAGAAGGGATGACCACTAAGTGGACATCCATTATGCTAGAAATAGATCACCTATGATCAACCCACAAAGAAAAGAACGTTCTCTAGAGAAATTCAGCACACACCAGAACGTAAACGGGCAAGACAAATGAAATATATAACGGTTGTACAGAAGAGCCACGGACGTGTTGCGTAAGTAAATTTGCGTTAATGGCGAAACCGGTCTGCGACTAGTTCTTTATTTTGTATTTTTTCATTTGTCTTGCCCGTTTACGTTCTGGTGTGTGCTGAATTTCTCTAGAGAACATTCTTTTCTTTGTAGTTTGATCGTACGTGATCTATATACATACATACATACATACATACATACATACACACACACACACACAGACACACACACAGACACACACACACACACACACACGCACACACACACAGAGACACACACACACACATATATAACGTTATGTAAATGACTAACAGAGAACTTGGTGGAAAGGAATTTAATTTTACAACCAATGATCAGATTGATACTAAATCTGATGGAAATATGAAAGGCTATCTTTGCAATTGTTCTAAATGGGAATCCTGATATGTGAAAATAAGTGTAAAACTAAAAATGTATTATAGAGATGCATAGTTGCATCTGAGGGTAAGGAATTCCTGTACATCGGTGAGATATCATTAATTTTCAAGAGAAGATTGGCAAACATTTAAGCTCATTTAAGGAAAGAAAATAAAAGGTTCCAAACAAGTTTTAGCAAATTAATCTGGTCTTTCAAGGGCAGTAACAAGCGCTATACGATGAAATGGAAGTTAATTTGTACGCAAAAACAATACAGACCTGGAACCAATAGAATTTTACAGGATTTTCTCATCGAAGGGTAATGCCTGCACGTGAGGAAATTTACGTTTGCCAAATATAAATGCCTAATTAACATTTAAACTATTAAGTTTTGAAATGATGGACTGAAAATGATTATCCAATGAGAACTTGAAATGGAGATCCTTCGCATTTGATTTAATGAACAATTTTACATTATACAACGCTGAGTTTATAAAAGAAAATCATTAAACGGCTATATCGAGGGATATCGAGTTAAGAGACTGAAGAGACTGCACCGTTTTATAGTAGGGTTGCAATTTCAACGATTACTAATCGGTGCAACTGAAATATGTGTTGGTGTTAAAAAGCAGTATATAATTATAGAATTAAAGGTAATGATATTGCTACTTCGGAATATGTTCTTAATGCCAATATCTATACTCGAGGAAACCTATATGTTTAAGGAAATATATTCAGAATTATCCAACGGAATATTCATCTCATTTCTTATCTTATAATAACTTTATTGGGATTTACATGTTAACTGTTGAATAACATAATTTGAATGTCTAACTGAGGGCAAATTGGTAATCGTTTTAGGGTAATCCCTTACTTTTTACTAACATTATATATATATA
>NC_068993.1:30935365-30936070 GCF_001194135.2 Octopus bimaculoides
ATATATATGGGGGTGGGGTATTGTGTCGAATATCTTTAAATGTACTTGGAATGTGATCAGCTGTGTGTTGATGGGTGTGTATGTTGAAATGAATGTCTTGTCCAAGAAAGGATTAGGATCTTCCTTTGGGTTTGATGTTTTCTTTTGAGTGTCTCCACCTGTGTGTGTGTATTTGTGTTTGTGAATTTGTGAATGTACAGAGATGTATCTGTGTGTGTGTTTGTGTATGTGTTTAGACGTTGTGCGTGTGTGTGTGTCTGTCTATATCTGCGATGTTTTTTTGTGTGTATGCGTGTTTTGTGATGTTTTGTTTTGTGTTTGTGTGTGTGTATTTTTGTGTGTGTCTGTGTGTGAGTGTGATGTTTGCAATGTTTTCTTTCCTGTTTATCTGTGTGTGTGTGTGTGTGTGTGTGTGTGTGTGTATACATGTACAGATGTGTGTGTGTGTGCATTTTTGCAATGTTTTCTTTCTTTGTGTATGTGTGTATGTATATGTGTGTGTATAAGTATAAACCAGGATAAGTATAAACAAGCATAAACAGTAATTGGATATAGACCCAACCAATACCAACAAATAAATATGAACGGACACTTAAAAACAATTTTATAAATATCATCATTCTGAAAAATACTTCCCATCAAGTCTTAAATCTTTTTTCCAACATATATACATATATGCCTGCACACACACACACACACACACAC
>NC_068993.1:30937373-30939127 GCF_001194135.2 Octopus bimaculoides
TGTGTGTGTGTGTGTGTGTGCAGGCATATATGTATATATGTTGGAAAAAAGATTTAAGACTTGATGGGAAGTATTTTTCAGAATGATGCTCACACTTTACATGCATTTAGTTTATTTTACATGGTAGAGTATTGTGATGGTCGATCTGCTTCGTATTTCGCTAATCATTGATATTATGGCAATTTCGAATTTTCTTAAGAAGTTTTTATTTCATGCTTTTGTATGTTTGTAAATGAATCAGCATGCAGCATGGTTGGAGATTCCCTGCACATCATTCTCTGTGTTCACTCAAAAGTATCTGTCTAAAACCTTGGGTAGCGGATCTGTTCCTTGTGCAGTGTAGTTAGTCTGAGTTATGTACCTGTTTAGCCTATATAATTGTGTCAACAACCTGAACAAGTTATAACATAAATTAGATTCTTGGATGCACGAATAAAATTGGTCTTAACTGTGAATCTCCCTCCTTGTTTGAATTGCAAGCCGGAACCTTTCACTTTATTTGGGGCTTTTCCACAATTTGGATGTCTGCATTTTTTACCTATTGGTTAGTTGTTGCTGTAGATAGCTTTGCATTTGTCGGTAGTCTTTTCAGGGATTGGGGTTGTCTTTTACATTTGATGAATTCATGTGTTTTAAGAATGTGAGTCAGTTTTAGGTCCCTAGTGAATATTGGAAGATTTTGAACAACGGTGTTGTATGCCTCACTGTTTCTAGGTTTATGAGTCGATATATAGGGTAGTATTCTTAGATGAGGTATATGGTTTCGTTTGGTTTTCATTAGTGTTTTAATGCCTGTTTTCTTGGCACGTTTAAGATCATTCTCCAATCATCTATAAGTGGCTAGTTTTTTTCTGAAGACGGAAGTCCCGAGTATTTGCATCAGACACTGTTGTGCAAATCCTTTCCGCTAAATAAAAAGGAATATTTCTTTTGATGTGATCGGGTGGCATGAACTAAACAGAAAATATTGCTTCGAGTCCGAGTTATGATAAATGTCGGTTATAACAATTACAATTACCAGCTGCCTTCCCTTAGAAATTTCTACTTGCTGATACATTATAAACACTCATACAAGAACATGGGACTAAAAACGTCTTCAAAAAATACGAAATTCTATTAATTTAAATGTCATGATTAGCGAAATGCAAAGTCGGTCGACTATCACAATACACTACCATTTTAAATATATTAAAACCAGGCATTCTCCGTCAGTACTTACTCTGGGTGTGCAGTTTGTGACATTTATGAAGTAAAAAACAGAAAAACTATGCGAAACACAGACGCACGACTGAGCTGAAGGCAGATTTATTTCTGTCTTTATAGCACATAAAGAAAACGGTGTTGTAGAAATGAACACAGCACGTGTACTACAGAAGTACTATAAGTAGCTTGAATACTGAGATTAAAAAGCGGGGGTGAATTATGCCTAGCTAATCTACAAAAAAAAAATAAAACATTTTGAATTTTATGTATAGTAATCAGACTAACCTGCATTGTTTTATTGAATTAGGTGCATGTTTTCCCAGGGGAGGATAATATTGTTATCGATCTATTTTATTCAATGTAGACACTGCGTACATTGCCTACCGAGGCGGCACGTCCCTGATTAAAACTATGTAAACTGTGTGCCTTTCTCTTCTTTCTTATATATTTTTGCATTTCAAGTGACAACATGGGGATAATAGCCTCAACGGAATTCTTTCTTTTTATATATACATACATACATGCATGCCTATATATATATATATATATAT
>NC_068993.1:30939411-30944201 GCF_001194135.2 Octopus bimaculoides
GTGTGTGTGTGTGTGTGTGTGTGTGCGTGTGTGCGTGTGTGTTTGTGTGTGCATATATATTTGTGTGTGTCCGTGTGTTTGTACGTATGTATGTATATGAAGTACCTTTACAATTTGAAAAATTCAGAGAAAAATGAAGATAAGGATAACTCAGCAGAGTTTACTGGAAAATATAGGCAAGCAAAATACAGCTTTATAAGTAAAATCAGAATACTTTAATAATCCTTTCTGCTATACTCACAAGGCTTGAAATTATGGGGGAGAGTTTGAGTCGATTACATCGACCCCAGTACTCCGAAAGGATGAAAGGCAACGTCGACCTCGACGGAGTTTGAACTCGGGACGTAGCGACGGGTGAAATACCGTTAAGCATTTCATCTGCCATGCTAACGATTCTGCTAGCTCACCACCTTTGGAATGCTTTAATAATATTGATTTAAGATGCAAAAAAATTGATTGATGGATCTCATCTTTAATAGAAACAATAAATTGTTGGAGCTGCAAGATAATTTATGAACACCTTGTAATTGTATGTATATGTAGATGTATATGTAGGTATTCACCATGATTGATCGCTGGCCATTAAACCTTTTTATTTTCTTATTTTCTCTCTGTATTTCTGTGTTCCTTTCCGTTGAAGAGCGTAGGCTCGAAACTTAAAAGATTTCTCACCTCCCGAGCGTTAAACTAATACATCTGTTTGTTGTTTACACACCTGTCTTCGTCGTTTGTTTGGTTTGTTTTTTTTCTGTAAATTCCAACTATATGTAGGTATATATAAGCAATAATGAATCTCTGAGCAAGATATAAACAGTAGCAGCACGACATCGTGAAGTATATTTGCCACCTAAATGCGGCTGACTCATAAAGGACGCTGCTACTCTAGTTTATAGCCACAAGAAGACATCTCCTCCTGCAGCTGGCTATTGACACACTGTCTGTGCCCTATCAGTATTTGCAAAGGAAAATCATCGTTCCCATCTTCAGCCTGACGTGATACACACGGACCCGAGTTTCTGAGCAATAACCCGTCATCAGCGTGTGACAACCACCGGCTGGGGATGAGAAGTGATTTTTCAATGCAAATGCATATACTTTTTCCAGTGACCAAAAGTTACTGAACTCGAAAAAGGAGAAACAAGGAAAAGAAATCTCTGAGCGAGATATAAACAATAGCAGCACGACATCGTGAAGTATATTTGCCACCTAAATATGGTTGACCCATACAGAATGATGTTACTGTAGTTTATAGCCCCAGGAAGACATCTCTTCCAGCTGGCTATTGACACACGATTTCCCTTTGCAAATACCGACAGGGCACAGCCAGTGTGTCAAAAGTCAGCTGGAGGAGATGGCTTCCTGGGGCTATAAACTACAGCGGCATCGCCCCTTATGGATAAGCCACATTTAGGTGGAAAATATACTTCACGATAGGTCTACATAGTTATATCTGTAAAGGTGTATATGTATATTACTCCTGGGTATGAATATGAAAAACTGCACCCCTCTTCCAAGCCATGTCGAGTCAGTGTAGCAGAGTAGGCTCGTCAAATCTGTATGATCTCAATCTCAAATTCACGGCCTCCAGTCCCCGGCAGCAATAATCTCAGGCTACGCTGGCGGTATGGGCAATGATAGAGCAGAGCAAATGACCTGCTCTCACCCAGAATCTCTGATTCGGAACAGGCCACTTTCAGA
Organism: Octopus bimaculoides; assembly: GCF_001194135.2. Taxonomy (NCBI): domain Eukaryota; kingdom Metazoa; phylum Mollusca; class Cephalopoda; order Octopoda; family Octopodidae; genus Octopus; species Octopus bimaculoides. The sequence continues at coordinate 30,941,110 of NC_068993.1, forward strand.
ACCTAATCATATCAACATATAACGTATTTAGTCTAATGGATGACACTCGAATCTCGGACGTGGAATATGATTTAGATAACATAAATTGGAATATCGTTGATCTCAGAGAAATGAAAAGATAGAGAGTACAAACTCATTGTACAATGTAATGATGAAGAGATGAAAATATTTTACAGGCAGTTTGAGTGCTATCATAGACAAGATACCATACCCTAGTAACAGGTGATTTTAACAGAAAAGTTAGCATTAAGATTAATAAAAGTGAAAATGTTACAGGAAAATACGGATGTGAGATAAGGAACGAAAAAGGAAAAGGAATAATTGACTTTGTAAATCACAAAAACAGAATAGAAAATATCTTTTTTCTAAAATAAGTGCCAGAAAATGGACATAGAAAAGTTCTAGAAACAGAATGAAAAATGAAATTGATTTTATACTATGAAATAACTCTTTGAGTTACTTGACTTATATGATTCAGGACGAGACGGCGACCATCAAAGCGAACATTGGCAGTGACCATAGACTTGTCAAATGCAGAATACAAACAAACACGCATAAAGAAAGGAACAAGAAACTGAGGAAGTCACAAAAACTTTGCATGGAAGACCTCATACCAAACGTCTCAGAATTCCGGAGTTTGAAGTTTGAAAAATAAATTCGATATAGTTCGGGACAAGATAGACAGTAGCAATACCGAGGAGATAACATATTACTGAGACAATAAAATACAGCTCAAGAGACTATATATATATATATATATATATATATATATATGTATGTATATATATAACCCAGAGACATTAGCAATTTCATGAATATTCGAATAACATTGAAACAAGACTCATATACACGAGGCATTGAATATACTGAATTATGTAAAGCAATAAGAAAAGCACTTAGAGAAACAAAAATGTAAGATGAATATGGAGACGGTCGAGGAACCAATTGAAAAGAAAAAAAGCATAAAAAATCTAAGCGAAAGATGACACTGGGAAAACCTATATCAATCAAACCTATATCAATCAAGCAAAGAAGTAAATTCAAAATAAATGGTCATTTTGGCTGCAGAATTGAAAAAAAAAATGTTATAAAGTTATAAAGGAAATGAAAACAATAAAACTGCAGGTCCAGGTTGGATTGAAACAGACATATTAAAAGTGGTTGGACCAACACAGATAAAGAAGTACCTAAACTACATACAAAATGCCCACGTGAGCATAAGATACCGGATATGTGGAAAAATTCCGAACTGATCCTTCTTTATGAAAAAAAGGATACTAAAAATCTAAAGACCAATCAGCCAACTACCACACATTTACAATATCTCAAAATTCATTAAGACAAAAATTGAGTAACGCTAAGTCTACAGCAGAAGAGGCAGTGTTTCGGAAAAAGTAAAGCACAATAATCCACATACATGCTATGAACTAGCTGAGGGGAAAAGGCCAAACTTATAACATACCATTATACTTAATTTGTAGTTTTTGAAAAAGGTTTTTATTCCGTTGATGTCGATAATATACTAATTGCACTAGAGAAAAAAAGGAATCGGAGATTATGTAAAATATTTGAAAATGTGTACATCAACTGTAGAACTACAGCAACTGTAAACAACAAAATAATTTATATCAAAGTTGGTTAAGGAGTCAGAAAATAAGACACCATATCACCTCAATTATTCACATCTGTATTAGAAAAGCTTTTTACAAACTTACATGGCTAGATAAAAGAATACATATAAACGGGTGCATGCTAAATCACAAATTCACTGATGATATTGAACTCATTTCTCTAAAAAGAGAAATTAAAATTAGTATTAGCTAGGCGAAAATAATTCACAACTATCTAGCCACAGCTAGAAATGTAGTAATGGATGATGAAATAGTTGAGCATATGAACCGATACACCTATCTTGGAAAAATAATCTGTTTAAAGGGTAAAAAATCAGGCGAAAGAATTTGAACAACGAACACATTTAGGATGGAAATCCTTTGATAAATTGAATAACATCATGAGCAATAACTTGCGAATGCGTCTAAAAAGAAAGTCCTTCAACCAGTGTGTACTGCCTACCATTACATATACAAAAAAATCATGGACCACCAAGTACAGCATTGAAATTAAATTAAGATCAACATAAATAGCCATGGAATGGAGAATGCTGAAGATGAACAAACTGAATGAGTAGCGAAATAACAGGATGAAAGTGGAAACAGATTTTACGGATATTACGTGGGAAATAAAATCTCTGAAATGGTCTTTCGCAGGCCGTGCATTTAGCAGAAAGTATAATTGACAGAGTGGATAGCACGTCCAGAAAAAACGGAGGAGGGGAAGACCGTGCAGAGGTTGGAATGGAGACCTTATTAATGATGATCCATCATCATTACTATTAAAAAAATAAGTGGTAAAATGACAATGACGAAGCTTTCTTGACAGATACGAAAACCATCTAGTGTACATTGATGTTATCTTACATGGTGTGTGAATACTGTTAGACAGCAATATAGCGTTCATTGGAGCATTCATTTGCATTATGTCTCCCTAGTCGTATTACCTGGGCACAGCGTGTGTGTGGGCTAACCATGTAATGCAATGTTCATGTTGATAGGTATACACTGAGAAGGGAAAGAGGAAGAAGAGAAAAAAAAGATGAAAAAAGAGAAATGCTTTGTCATGAAATTTCAATATGTTGACTACATAAAATTGAGAAGAAAACTTTCTCTCTCTCTCTCTCTCTCTCTCTCTCTCTCTCTCTCTCTCTCTCTCTCTCTTCCTATCTATCTATCTATCTATCTATCTATCTATCTATCTATCTATCTATCTATCTAACTATCTATCTATCTATCCTTTCCCTATCCTTTACATTTTTCCACTTTCTTGTTTGTCCTGAACCCCGCCCTCTCTGTCTATTCACACACCTCTTTGATTTTATTTTTCTCTTCCCACCTTAAAAAAAACAAAAATATCTTTGTCATTATGAATTTGTTTTGACGAGTTCGATAAACACACAAAGAATTATCCAAAATTCTGACTACCTCCTTTTTCTCAATATACTTACTTACACACACACACACACACACACACACACA
>NC_068993.1:30944211-30952162 GCF_001194135.2 Octopus bimaculoides
ATATATATATGCAAATGGGGGGAGGCGAAACACAACCATTTTATGTCCATAGTATGCACAGAGTTTCAAACAGTATTTAAAATAAAATATATGAAAATTAGAGTATGTGACACCCTGTACCTCTCGCATACACCCACCACAATTAAATATCCTAATTTTCTATATTAATCATATAATCTCTAACATTTATATACTAAATTGCTTACGAATATGAAACATTTGATCATTTTCCACGGTAGAAAAATTGTTTAAAACATATGATGAGCAAATATAAAAAAACACTGAGAAATAAGACAATTGATAGGTAGGTACCCTTCCAACATGGTGTAATTACAAGTTTTCACTATGTATACATTTTAAAATGATTTTCTTTTGTTTTTCAGATTATTTGAGACCTAAATTGCATTATAATTTTACAAAAATACCTACATAAATTTAAACTATGATAATTTAAGTATATAAAATTATATAATGGCAACTGGAAGTAAATGCCGTAATTCAACATTTGGATTTCCCGCAGAATTTCCTGCAGCAGTGAACCCATCAAAGGCTGATGTATTCCGACGTTATTTATACATACGAAAACGTGAACAGATATCAAAAACATCACCCAAAGCGAAAGATTGTTGCTACAGATGTGCAAACAATATGGGACAAATTTTCTTTTCCCTGTATTGGATTTCCGGGAATAGCTCTAAAAATTGAGAGATTGATTGAATGTGCTCATAAATTAAACAAAATACCTATCAAGCAAAGAAGAGATAGCTTTGATAAGAAATGAGAGGAGTTCAATGAAATGTTTTATATATGCACCAAAACGTATTATGACAAACACATAAAAAGATCTGCCTGTAGGTGTGACGAATAATAGAATGGGAATCATTTGTTCGACAGAAAAAAGACTTAATCAATTAGGACCTGTAGACAGAGAAATAACTTCAGGTAGAAAAAGAAATGCAGAAAGAGTTCAAAGATTTGAAAATAGGAAGGCAAAGATGTGCTTAGACATGGACGTTGTCTCAACTAGTTATCACTCCTCAAATGATATTAATGAAGACAGTTGTGACGCATGTGACAATGATGACTCTGTTCCTGACATTGAACTAAGAGAAAACCAACGAGAATCCCGCGATCACAGCAAACAGATAACGGGTAATTTGCAGAGCTGCTGCTGCTGCCATCGTAGATACAGCTTTGTGAGATATGGAAATTTTAAATGATACAAATATGCTAGATGAGAAAAATTTGAAAGAGAAAGAAAAAAGAGTTGGAAAAAAACAATATTAAAAACTGAAAACAGAAATTACAAAGCTCAATTGCAGCGGTTTTGATGGCAGAAATAAAACTAAAACAGCAAGAGGAATGGAAAGGGAAAGGCACAATTTTATTGTGAAAGAGCCTGGTGATGAGTATTTAGATCACGTCTCCCCAGATAATGGAATAGCTCGTTGCATTGCAGAAGAAATTATTAATTTTTTAATTGATTCTGACAGTCAAGAAAGTTTAAACGCTGTATTATGTGATTGTACTCCAGTAAACACTGGTCATTTAGGAGGGGTAATTAAAATAATTGAATTATACTTAAACAACCCACTTAAAGTGGCTGATATGGCTGCTTCTACAAATGAGCTTCTGTTTCGAGACGTATTAGAATCCATAGATGGAAACACAGCAGGACCACGAACATCAAAAGGTTTAATTGGCAATAAAATTAAAGATGTAACAAACTTAAAGATAATCAAATTTTCTCCAGTAAAAACTAAAGTGAAGGAATTGCAATTAGAAGGTTTTGAGAATTGAAGCTCAGATCAAAAATATCTGTATGAAATGTGTCTTATTGAGACAGTTAACAGCATGACCATCTAAACAGTTAGCAGCGAGACTATCTGGTAAAATCCATCATACAAGGTGGTTAACACGTTCAAACAGAATTCTTCGCTTATATGTTTTGGAACAAAATCCCCTAAAGAATCTTATGGATCTTGTTAAAATCATAACGCAAGTTTATGCTCCAAGCTGGTTCTGGATTAAATCTCACCCAAAGTTAGTTACTTGAAGGAGCAAGTAATGTTTGGTATATGGTACATTTAATGCAAGATATGAACCAAGATCATAAAGAAGTTATGGAGAAATCGTTAAAAACTCATCCGTATTTTGCTCATCCGGAGAATACTTTACTGACAATGCTGAATGATGGAAGAAGACAAATCAGGGAAGTAGCAATTTAAGGAATTATTAAAGCAAGAACATTTCCTCAAATGCCTCGTGAAGAATTAAGAAATTTCAAACTGCCAAGCCAAATTAATTTTGAAGCAAAAGATTATTTTGATTTGATTAACTGGGAAAATGAAGTTATAACATCCCATTCAGTTTTAAGGAACTTTACAAATGCTGATCTTCTTAAAATTCGTTCAGGACCATTAGCAGCAATAACTCTTCTCTATCCAAGCCAAGGAGTCGATCATGCTATCAATTGAGTGACGAGAGCTTCTGAGGTCAGAATAGGCTACGAAAATAGGCACAAATTCAAAATAAAAGTACAGAAATCAAAACAAAGTCTACCTCGCTTTGGCTGGAAAAGATAATGGTCATTTAATTAGATAGTAAATATTATTACTGCTTATTTTATGCTGTTCACTGTTCATGTATTTCTTTTGAGGTTCGTGCGTAGTATTTTTTTTATTGCATATCATAATAATCATTAAGAAGAATTTACATTTTTTTAACCTTGAAAATGCTTTTCTTAATATAGGCTTTTTAATTAAAAAATTAAAACAAACTATATAAATAAACATTCCATTAACTGTCTTTTTCAAGTGGGTGTGGAAGTAGGGTTGCATATAATTTATAAAAAGTTATATAGGTAATATTTAACAAGTACAAAGTTCAAAGCATTAAAACAAGTTTACAGTTCCTTAAATTTTTAGTATTCAAAACGCAGAATTAGAGCGGAGGGGCTATGCGAGGGGTAGGGTTGGTCGCATACTATTTAAAATTTGTTGATTTATTTCTCACACCAAAATGAACACCAAGTAATATGTGGAGTCAGAATATAAAATTTCGACTCCACCCCACAATGCACTTATATATTTATACACACGTTTGCATATAGTCATACACATTTAAAAATTCTTTTATTCTTATATTCTATTACCTGTTTCAGTCATTTGACTGCGGCCAAGGGAGGCAATTATATTAAGAGAGGGGGTATATAAAGTTTGTATTGTCAGAGTAGAGATACATCGACAGCAAGAAAAAGGAGAAATAAACAAACAGCCGAACTGAAATGAAATGAAATGAGTTTTGTTACTGAAAACTATAGTAAACGATGGTTCTGGTGTGTTGATAGTGAAAAGTATTTTTTTTTTGTTGAACTAAATTTTTTACAGCGCTCTTCGCTTAACACATGCGTATAAGTGCAATCATTTATCGTTGGCTCAATTGAAAGCTGTCATTCGTTTATAAGGTTTAGTGTAACCTAAATTATGGGTTCAAACGAAAGACGGTTGCGATCTGCTTGAGAGAGAGGATGCACATATATAGGGCACCGATTAGAGAGGAACAATGGGAAGATATAATAAAAAGAGGAAAGGATAACACAGACGGAGATGTCAGGAAATGAATGTAGACGAACGTTAAGTTTATTTAACGAAATCTAGACTAAGAATGCTATAACAATGCAAATCACCCTTTCTTTCTTAAATAGGTCCTCTTAATTTTTTTCATTCCGTGGAATCTGTACGGGCCCCACTAGTTCATAAATATTACTGTAGAAAAAACACTCCTTTCCGAATACCTTATGATGCTCCATAGTTTGAGGTTCTGGCAGCCAAAAGTGACCCAGTGCGATCTCCCTGCAGCACAATCTTTTGACCTCGTGAATCCACATAATGCTAAGTGGAAGGCAACACCTCACGATCTTCTAGTCGTTGATGGTTGTTTTTACTCGCTCTCTTACCCCAAGCAGCATTAATACATCCTGGCAGCTATTTGTGGACATCGTCACGAATATATGTTCTTAACACGCCCCACTACTAAACTCAGGCTCCCATGTAACAAAAGACACTTATAAGAAAAGGATTAAGCGAAAAATATACCGGCTAAAATGTTGCCAGCTGCAACGCCCGTAGTAATTAATCTATATATAACTTTACTGGAATGAGACAAACATTATCTTGTAAACTGCATGATGACTATCATCGATAACAATTGACCAATTTTTACCTGCTGATTTCAGAATTTCCAAACAAATTATCTTATCATGTACAGTTTCTTCACCAAATCGATCATTGTATTTTACCATTATGCCCGAATTTGGCTATTGCCATAATTAAATACGCTAAAGCACTAAAACCAAAAGGTGTAATTTAGAAAAATAAGCATCATGATTTGTGGCAGCTTGAAAATAATATTTCATGTTTCTTGAAAAACAGCTAGGCTACAGAGTTTCCTGGTTTCTTGTATGAAAGGAACAGTAGAGTCAGAAACTTCCATTAGTCTAAAAACGAATCACCAAGAAAGTATAGGTTTATACCAGGAACATATCGTTCAAGAAAGTTTGGTTGATCCAAAAAGGTTTTTTTTTTGCCTCCTCTACATATAAAACATGGCTTCATGAAGCAATTCGTCAAAGCTTTGTCACAGAATGGAGAAGGCGTCAGTTACAGGTTAGGATTGCATGGATGTGTGTTTCCGTCTTTTGTATCGTGCGAACTTGGAAGGGATGTTGTCTCATCCGGAGTAGCTAACCATAACGTTGTACGGGTTTGAAGTGTAAAAAGTACCTATGGTCTCTGGAGAAATGCTGCTTGATTAAAGACAGTGAATTCACTCCTCGCTAATGTTTCGTTGTAATGAAGCGTGTGACCATGTTGGAGATCTCTCCGCGGCAGAAATTTTAGAGATACTTTTGCTGAGTCATGACACTAATTTTCTAGAGGCAGTGAGGATGCTTGTTAGAGATTCTGCAGATATACATCACAGTTCCCTCGTTGGGTTTCCGGTATGTGTAGTAATTGCCAGTTATCATATAAATCATCAGGACCCAAGATGGACTTTGTAGCATTCATGGTGATTCTGACAATTAGGTCACTGTAATTAGTGAATTGCCAACCAGAATCCAAAAGCCTTCAGGAGTGGGTATTTCGATATTGAAGGTAGAAATCGACCTGAGAGAGCGTGCAGGCTGCTTTGCTCTGAATGCTGGAGAACCAATCGATCACAGCTGTGCTGCAATCCCATTAGATTAACCCCATCAGCGTTCTAATATCGGAGTTGATAGCATCAACAATACACTTGCTAACAATGTTTATTTCGCTCGTATAGGAATTAATCAAGCTGCATTTGGAGTTGGAGCGGGGATTGAATGTATTATTACTGAGCGTGAAATGAGAGAGACGCGTGGGGAGGTGGCCCACATAATCCTCTATATTTTGGGGAATGGCTGGCTCTTTCGCTTCTGTGTTTATGTCGTTGTATGTAGAAGCGTTGGTTATCTTGTTTGTTTTTGTGATTACATTTGTTAGGAGTCTTGCATTCGTGCAAGTATTATTTCCTTAAATATTCATTGTCTTGTGTGCCAGGATGTTTACATCAGGGGTCATTCCATTTTCACCATGTATTTTTTTTAAGAGTTTAAGAATGGGTTAGAATGATGCTGAAACCTTACTTTATGTACGATGTCCATTTGGCCTGCTTCGAAGTTCTCCATGTCCTAAGCCTGGAGAAGGCAATTTCGGGATTTAAAAAATAGAGAGACAGAGTGGGAGCGAGAAAGAGAGCCGAGTAGTGGGACAGATGGATAGAAAAATATAGAGTTCGATATATCAGGTAGAGGGAGAAGATGTGAAGCAAAGACTAAATCAAAGACATGAAATTCAGAGAATTCTTGAAACCTGCCTGTTAGTGCACGTTTTGTTTTTCGAAAAAGATCCTCGAGCGCTTGCGCTTAACGACGCGTTCTGCTTCTCTGATGAATCGCAATAAATAAAGTTTTCTAGATGCTATTTAGATAGTTTTCTAAGAGTACGGGTGCAATTGTCTCTCCATTATAAACAGTTTATCAGACATATGTATAAATTTATCTTCTATATTTATATACACACAATCGCGGGGACACGGGCGTGTGATTATGTGTATGTGTATGTGTGTGTGCGTGCGTGCACGTCTGTGTGTAATCCTCCTCCACAGACGATAACAGCCATATTATAGAGAAATCCAAAACAGATCTCAAGTATACTCCGAATTTCATGTTTCTGCTTTAGTATTTGCTTCACACATCCCTCACTCTTCTCTCTCTCTATCTGTCGAAACGAAATCTATCTATATCACTTTATACCTGCCTGCCTTGTTATCTCTCTCTCTCTCTCTCTCTCTCACTATCTCTCATTCTCTCTCTCTCTGTCTCACTATCTCTCATTCTCTCTCTCTCTGTCTCACTATCTCTCTCTCTCTCCCCCTCTCTCTAGTTTTATATTTATTGCAATGTTATCAAATGCGGAAAACTTTACATCTCTTTCAGATTTATTGATTGTCCAATGCAGTGCAGTTATTTCTTTTCTCTTGCCATTTTTGACTGATCATTTTTATATAAACCTATATTCTCTTCACATTCAGCTTGCAGGATTAAGGGGAAAACGTTGTATTCAGTTAACAATAAAATATATTTTCCCATTTTCTAAACGTTGGTGGTGTTTTTATAACATTCGCTTCAAGTTATTATTATCATTAGTATTATTATTATTATAGTTTATCCCCGTGTTCCATATCAATGATATCTTTTTTTCCTTTTTGTGGTGCTGTATTATTTGTTTGTTTTCGTTGTACTCTTCATATATACTTTTGCTATCTGAATATATTCCAATTTGCTTAAATGTTATTGGGCCAGGCCACTGAACAATTGCACACACACACACACACACACACACACACACAGACAAACGATGTCATGTATGCATATATGCATGTATGTATGCATGTGTGTATGTATATACATACATATACACATACATACATATATATCTATATCTATATCATATATATATATATATATATATATATATATATATATATATATATATATATATATATATATATATATATACATATATGTGTATAGGAAAATTTATGAAAAAACAACAGATGAAGACAGGTGTTGTAAACAACGAATAGATATATTAGTATAACGCTCGAAAGTCTTTAACGTTTAATATATATAGAGAAAAATATATAAGTGTAGTGGCCAGCAATCTATCATGGCGAATGCCGGACAGAAGGATCACATAGGAGAGTTAAGAAGAAGAGGAGATAACAAAGAAATAGAGATCCCAAGACGAAGGTACGTGTGTGTGAGAGAATGCTGGTGATCTTAACGTATGCATGATGCTTTATTAATATACCTGCAAAGACATCACAACAATGTTACTCATAGTTTCACGTTCCCATTTGTCGGATAGTTTTGGTTGAGGGTATATATATATATATATGGGAGAATGTACGAAAAAACAACAACAGACGAAGACAGGCGGTGTAAACAACAAAAGGATGTATTAGTATGACGCTCGGGAATGCGGAAAGTCTTTAACGTTTCGAGCTACGCTCTTCAACAGAAAGAATACGGAGACAAGGAGAAAAACACGGAGAAAAAAAATTGAATAGTGTTCGGTCAACGGTCAATCATAGCTATGGCTGACCGGAAGTCAGAAATTTTACACAGGAGAGCTAAGAAAAGGGGAGATAACAAGAGGGGGAGAAAGAACGGTGATCGAAGAACGAGGGGCTGTGTGTGTGAGAGATAGAATGCTGATGATCTTGACGTATGCATGTGTGAAAATGGAGAGGGGAGAAAGGAGTTGGTCAGTTGTAGTGTGTGCGTGGTGTGATGTGAGGGTGTTGGGAGGTGGGGAAGGCATGGGTGGAGTGTTGGTTAGGCTGAGGGTGAGGTAGAGGTAGG
>NC_068993.1:30952228-30952672 GCF_001194135.2 Octopus bimaculoides
GCGTATGTGGGTAGGGTGGTGGTGGTGTAAGGAATTGGATGGGGTGGAGTGGGAAGGTAGAGTAGGAGTGTGTTGGGGTGGGGTTGGATGAGCTTATGAGGAGGGTTGACGATGAAGGGGGAAGGGGAAGGTGGATGTAAGAGAGGGGGAAGGTGGGTATGGGAGGGGTAGAAAGAGAGGAAGAGAAAGAGAGTGAGAGAGAAGAGAGTGAGAGTGAGAGAGAGGGAAAGAGAGAAGAGAGTGAGAAAAAGAGAGTAAGAGAGAAGAGAGTGAGAGAGAAGAGAGTGAGAGTGAGAGAGGGGGAAGGAGAGAAGAGAGTGAGAGAGAGAGTAAAAGAGAAGAGAGTGAGAGAAAGAGGAAGAGAGAAGAGAGTGAGAGAGAGTAAGAGAGATGAGAGAAAGAGTAGGGGTGAAGAGAAGTAGGAAGAGAAGTAGGAGTGAAGAG
>NC_068993.1:30952682-30956844 GCF_001194135.2 Octopus bimaculoides
TGGGGGAGGAGAGGGGAGAGATGGGTGGTAGGAGGGAGGGTATATATATATATATATATATATACCTATATATGCAGTATACGTACACACGCGCACATGCATGCACTCTCACACACACAAACACATAAAACATAACATAATTTAGAATACCACCACAATTTGTAGTGTAGATAATTTTGAAGAAGTTTATTTCAATAACCTTTCAGCTATGGAGATTTGGCGTCCTCAAAGTTTTACAGCAAAACCTAACAGATTGCGCAGTCGGGTCAAAGCTCGTTATTGTTATTATTATAAATGAACATATATAACATTCTATTTGCGTTCTATATACATCCGCACTCATGTGTTCTAGCTACATCCGCACATATATAACATCAGTTGCTACATGCGTTCAATATACATACGCACATATATATAACATTCGTTACTACATGTATTCTGTATATATACGCACGTATATAAATATATACCAACATTTATATATACGTACACATACACACACACACACACACACACACATGGACGCGCAATGGTTAACAAACTACACTTGGACCCTCAGTACATTACTTCTGGTTCAAATGGCGTTACTTCTCTGATCCACAATAAACTGCTATGTTCCTTGACTTACTAAAGTGATCATAGATCAACGGGTTGAGATTAAAGACACTACAAAGCCATTACATCATTCAAGGGACCAGACTTTAAAACCAAGATGCTAGAATATATCCTTGTCCTCTTTGCTACCTGTTATGTCGGTTGTTGATGATTATCCTTTTGGATGGTACCAACAGGGGAGACAAGAAATTACAATATAAAATGGAACAGGGCAGTAAATAACTCCTTCATCCAGCCATCTAGCTGCCCGGGAAAGTATTTCTCGTTCCTCTATACTGTCAACATTCCAGATATCGAACCAAGGTTGGGCTCGTACTTGATCACTCGCAGAGATAGCAATGACAGCCAAATTGCCTTTAAAAAAGAATTATAAAAAGGGCAAATGTAAAACCTAGGAACACAGACATACGCAATGATCACGACTTATGATGAAATCTTACATACTTCGTTATAAGTTTGCAAGATCAGTGGCAAATTGTGAATACACAGCAATAACACTAACATTCTGGTTTCTCATCCACCCAACAGTCCATAGATACATACACTTTTATGTATGCATACATTTTTATGTTCACATACATTCATCTATACATACATGCATGCAAAAAATCGTTAATTTGCTCAGCTGTTAAACAAGATGATCTAAAAATGCTGTTAAGTGTCTATCAGAATTTAAAAAAGAAAACATAATAATATCAGATCACTTCAATCACGTTTGAAAAATTAATTAAACGAAACAGTTATAATCAGATCATCAATGAATTGCGAAATTAATTATTAACATTTTACTTCCAAAAGAATTTGTTATTCTCTTGTTCTGAGATAATCGATAGAGTAAATGTCATTTTATTGCATGAAACACTAATGAGCGGTGGTCTTTAAGCTGATAAGTTCACGGAGCCAAGATAACTGCGACTGATACCCACCATTTTAACGCACTATTTTTCTGAGATAATCTGATATATGTTTATATTTTGAGCTCACACATTATTGAAGACTACTGTAATTGTTGACATTCAATGTTAATTCAATAGCTTCGTTTTCCTAATATAAATACTTTAGAGAAATAAACTGATGCAAACATAAGAATTATACTTGAATACATTCGGATTCTGTTTTCCTTGCCGAGGAGAACAAATTCAGTTTGAGTCACTCTAATGGACACTGTTAAACAAGTGTGAAACACTTCCGTGTATGGAATCTTGATGTGGTTTCAGTTACATTCGAAACTCATTTTCTTCAATTACGCTATTGGAAATATCTTTATAAAGGTTTTGATTCTACTCCTATTCCATTTTTCAACGTTTTGTTGGTGTGTCTGTAAAATTTAATTAATTTTTGTGTGTGAAAGAGAGAAGTTGGAGAGGAATACTGAAGTAAAATTAGGCTTAGATTGTTTTTAAAACTTACTGTTGTCGAAGTTTGGTGAAATACTGCTATCATAAGAATCCAAAATGGTTTGCAGAAAATCCGTTCTGAAAAATGAAAAGGGAAAATGCTTATGAAAGAAAGCTAGATAGAGAAGAGTAAGTGGCTGAAAAGAAAAATATTCTAGGAAGTATTGTCATATTTGGGGATGTAAATTTTTTATTTTTTTGCCATAGGACCGCACGCACTATATACTCGTTCTTTACTCCAGCTACATTATTATTCTTATTTTAGTGTCCTTTGTCTAAAATCTTTCATCACATTCTGTGACCACTTCAGTGACTCTCCATCTCACATGTCTCCTCCTCTTTTGCTTAGTCCATTCTCTCTTTCTGAGAGAAAGACGAGGAAGATGTGAAGTCAGCTGTTTGACCTTAACCAGATGAGCATGTCCCTTTGTGGCTGACGATAGGTACAAACAACTCTGATCACGAGCAGAAGTAGTGGGGGAGCATCATAGCCACGTATTGGGAGAAATTCTTTCGGGTTTGAATAATTCACTTCTGGAAACATGGATATTTCGCTCAACACCTTTAAACAACCCCTATTTAAGGACTTTTTGTGCGGCATGGGCTATTCGACCTGAGACAAATTCTAACTGAGCACCATCTGCAAAGTCATGCCCTGTTTATTTTGATATGAGATCACCATGTCGTACCCATATGGTTGTGATGCATGTCCTTGGTGTACCCTTATCACATGGGTAGTCATGAGGGTATATCGCACCCCAGTATCTTTTTGATGGCATACACTGCTCTCTCACTCAATAATAACGACAACAACAACAACAACAACAACAACAACAACAACAACAATAATAATAATAATAATAATAATAATAATAATAATAATAATAATAATAATAAACACCCTGATGCAGTACCACACAGTGGCTATCCTGGATTCTGACATTAACTAACTGGAAGTATTATCATGTATATTGTCTTGTATTGGTATAAAAGATAGGCTACAGTAAATATCCTGCTCAATACCAAAGATTTGCTCGTCAGTTCTTTGACCTTAACCAGTTGAACACGTCCCTTAGTGGCTGACGATATATGCATCTCTGATCACGAGCAGAAGTAGTGTGGGAGCATCAGAGCTATGTGTTGAGAAGAATTCTTTGGGGTTTGGATATTTCACCTCTGGAAACATGGGTGTTTCGTTCAACAGCCTTAAACAATACTTATTCATGGGCCTTTGGAGCAGGATGGGCTACTCAACCCGAAGAAAATACTAACTGGGCCCACCTTCAAGGTCATGCATTGTTTATCTTGATATGAGATCACCATATCGCGCACATAAGGTTGTGATGCATGTGACTGGTGTACCCTTATTAGATGGGTAGTTATGACGGGTATTATGAGATTCATATATTTTACCCAATGGTCACTTTGATAGCATGCACTGCTCTCTCACTCAATAACAATAATAATAAATGCCCTGGTGCAGTACCATGCGGTCATTCTCATGCCTTTTGATCTTAACTGATTGGAAGTGTTATCATGTACATTGTTTTGTGTTGGTATAAAACATGGGCTACAGCAAATAATCTGCTCAGTACCACACATTTGCATATCAGTTGATTAAACTTAACTAGTTGAGCATAACCATTAGTGGCTGATGATATTTGCATCTCTGACCACGGACAGAGGTAGTGAGGGAGCATCATAGCTTTTAAGGGGAATTCTTTGCTGTTTGAATAATTCACCCATGGAAACATCCTTAAACAACCCTTATTCAGTGACATTTTGAGTGGGATGGGTGACTCGACCTGACGAAAATTCTAACTGGGCTCCACCTGCAAAGTCTTACGGTGTTTATCTTGATATGAGATCACCATGTCGCACGCATGTGGTTGTGATGCATGTGCCTGGTGTATACTTATCAGACGAGTAGTCATGAGGGGTTTACTGGGCTTCGTATGTTTGTTTCTCAGTCTCACATGGATGGCACGCATTACTATCTCTCAATAATAATAATAATAATAATAATAATAATAATAATAATAATAATGATAATAATATTAATAACAACAATAATAATAATAATAATAATAATAATAATAATAATAATAATAATAATAATAATAATAATAATAATAATAATAATAATAATA
>NC_068993.1:30957312-30960649 GCF_001194135.2 Octopus bimaculoides
ACTCGAATGTGGAATCTAAAAACAGAAACAATTCCTATCATAGTAGGTGCCTTAGGTATAATAAAAAAATATTCAGACAAATACATAACAGAAACACCAGAACTTAGGAATATATATAACATACAGAAAATTGCACTACTGGGTACTGCACACATTCTACGCAAAACACTTTCAATACAGTAAACATAAGAGCACCACAGCAAACCACGGCACATACCCAAGGCGCACAGAGCTGCGCTCGGTAGTGAAGTGAAAGCACGTTATAAAAATAAAACTACTGAACAATAATAATAATAATAATAATAATACTGATAACCGCTCAATGCTAAAAACAAGATAATAGGTATTAATACTTTAGCCGTTCCAGTTATAAGTTACAACTACAATATCCTTAACTGGACACTAAATGAACTAACCAAAATAGACAGGAAAACAAGAAAAAGTAATGATAGGATCTAGGATGCACCACCCAAACTCTGACATAGAAAGGCTATATATACAATGTATAGAAGGTGGTAGAGGCCCTATGCCTTATACAGCTGGAAAACTATTATAAAATAACCACCATAGGACTGCAAAAATACCTACTTCAGAAGCAAGGAAGACTAATGCAAATAGTCACAAAACACGAGGAAAAAAAAAACAGGAATATATTCACAGACACAACAGAGTTGGGACCAACAATCCCCTGGAAGCTATGCCAACACTATGGAATAACAACAGAAAAAAGATGGTATAGGCATACGCCAGAAAAGGTCACAGAAAACGAGAAAGAAACCATACTCTGGGATATGCCAATACGCACAGATAGAGAAATTAAGGCCAATATGCCAGATATAGTTGTCAAAGATCATGAAGACAAAATGCGTTCTAATTGATGTATCAATACCAGCAGATGACATCGTTTCTTTAAATGAAATGGAAAAACTTTCAAAATACAAAGACCTGGAAATAGAGATAACTCGAATGTGGAATCTAAAAACAGAAACAATTCCTATCATAGTAGGTGCCTTAGGTATAATAAAAAAATATTCAGACAAATACATAACAGAAACACCAGAACTTAGGAATATATATAACATACAGAAAATTGCACTACTGGGTACTGCACACATTCTACGCAAAACACTTTCAATACAACAGTAACTATAAAATCATCAGAGCAAACCACAGCACATACTCAAGGCACACAGGTGCTGCGCTCGGTAGTGAAGTGAAAGCACGCTATAAAAATAAAACTACTGAATAATAATAATAATAATAATAATAATAATAATAATAATAATAATAATAATAATAATAATAATTGGATTCCAGTTTCGGCACAGGGAAAGGGCAATCGATTGTATCAACCTCAGTCCTCAACTGGTTTTTATTTTATCCACCATGAAAAGATGAAGGGCAATATCAACCTTGGCGGAATTTGAAATCATAATATTAAGACGCGCAAAATTTCATTTCAACTCAATAAAAATGCGGGAATATAGTAAGGAAGATATCATCCCAATAATTCCGGAGTTCATTGTAGTTAAATGCAACCGAAAACTTATATACGTCTACTAGTTAATACTATTCACGCAACAACTTGATTATATTAATTTTATATTTCCACAACAGAATTATGATATTACTTATCTGAAATGGTGATACAACGTCACACATTTAGAATATGGGTGGGTGGTTTAATTCGTCAGTAAGCCCAGTGACTTGTGAGATAATGTCGACGTTGGCGAGATTTGATGTCAGAAGTTTGAGGGACAAGACGAAATAATCCAGGAAGTATTTTGTCACTCACTGCTCATTATTAAGTTATCTGTAATGTTAAAATATGGTTTTACCTTTTAGTTCATCCACAAATTAGCATGACAATTCTATCATCTCTTTCTCCCTTTAGAATTAAAATTAATTTACTTTTCTGTTATAAATCAAAT
This sequence comes from Octopus bimaculoides, assembly GCF_001194135.2. Classification (NCBI taxonomy): domain Eukaryota; kingdom Metazoa; phylum Mollusca; class Cephalopoda; order Octopoda; family Octopodidae; genus Octopus; species Octopus bimaculoides. The sequence goes on from NC_068993.1 coordinate 30,959,244, forward strand.
TGTAATTCTACTAAAAGATTTTGTAAGTGTTGACAGTTTCTATTAAGTTTGGACATGTTGCTTATTAATGCATACCTCCGAATATCGACAAAACTGAATTTCAATTAACGTGTCTAAATCTTCAATCTAAATATTCTATTCTTATGCTTGCAGTGACATTCTCTATGTGTATCCTCCTCCTCTTTCCTCCTCCCCCTCTCCCTCTCTCACTCTCGCGGGGAATTTTTGAAACGAAAATATCTAAGTCCGTATTAGAATAGATGTATATAATCTTATAAAAGTTTATATAACTTGCAAATATAATATAATATATTGTAATATAAGTGAAATTGTGTAGATAGAAATTATACAGAAGCCCTTCGGTTGTACTCTAGCTGTAGTTCAATGTGACAGTTTTGTCACTCACTGATTCACACTAATACTACAATAATATTATATTAAAAAGCACAGGTGTCTCTTAAATATCCTTCTACTTTACAAGACAGTGACATTATAGTTCCGTTGATCGACCGACAAGATTTAGCACTTATATAATATATATATATATAAATCGCTTCATATTAATTTAGCATCATATTATATTTTATTGATATCGACACTGACGCTGGAAAACCCTGACCGTATACAAATCATTTATCTTGCTCATATTATGTTACCCTGAAATTATATTGTTTGTTTCAATTAAAAGTTCTAACCCATGTGAAATTATTTACATTTCAAGAGGTCAATCTTTATAGTTAACGTGCACAATGAACTCATTCGACGTTAGATTACGGTCTCTCAAAACTATACCGTGTTGAGATTATCGATATATTAGATTAGAGCTGAGCTGGTTTAACGGTTTAACAATACAAATCAAAATCATATGTTTATGCATTTATCTACCTATTAATCTATTATTGTCTGCCTTTCTCTGCCCACACACAAATACTCAATATTTAAGTAACTCTCAAGAAAGTAATGGTAGCTTCATATTCGTAATGATAGCTTTCTGGTATATTAACCAGGAATAAATGAATAACTTAAAAACATGCATTAAGTCTATTTTTCTATCATTTGTACTTTTATACATACACATGCGTACCAATTATACGCCTGCGCGTGCTTTCTTGTTTGTGTGTGTGTGTGTGTGTGTGTGTGTGTGTGTGTGTATGCATGTTAACTATGAGTTACCCCTACAATTAAGCGATGTTATGAACCAAATATGTGGAGGCGCAATGGCTTAGTGGTTAGGGCAGCGGACTCGCAGTCGGAGGATCGCGGTTTCGATTCCCAGACCGGGCGTTGTGAGTGTTTATTGAGCGAAAGCACCTGAAGCTCCACGAGGCTCCGCCAGGGGGTGGTGGCGATCCCTGTTGTACTCTTTCGTCCCAACTTTCTTCCTGTTTCTTGAGTAAAGCTGGGAT
>NC_068993.1:30960659-30964333 GCF_001194135.2 Octopus bimaculoides
GGGGGGGGGGGGCACATACGCCATAGAAACCGGGAAACTGGGCCCATGAGCCTGGCTAGGCTTTAATAGGGCACATAAGATACGATAAAATGAACGAAATATAACCCACCCACCCAATAATGTGTGAACTTATTTCACCATTGTGTATTATGGCCATGAAATATGTGTACTCTATATTATGTACGTAACATATGAACATATAATTATCATATAATATGAAGGCGGTGAGTTTGCAGAATCGTTAGCACTCTAGACAAAATGCTTAGCAGCATTTTGATCCGTCCTAAAGACGTTCTGAGTTCAAATTCCGCGAAGGTCGACTTTGCCTTTCATCCTTTCAGGGGTCAATGAAATAAGTACCAGTTTATATAATCGACTTATACCCTCCCCCAAATTCCAAGCCTTGGGCCTATAGTAGAGAGGATTATTATCATGTAATATCAGTAAATTATAAAACAGAGGTTTCTTATCTGGTTAGTGATAGAATATCAATAAATTTAATAGCATCTCAATCTCTTGAGTTTGTAACAAAAATAGTTTTAAAATTGATTTTGCACCAGAGACATTATCTATATAATAATGTACTTGTTCGTTCGCCCGTTATACTTTAGTTAGTCAAAGAAGTTGAGTTGGAGTGAGAGAGAGAGGGGGAGGTGTGTGAGAAGAGAAGAAAGAAGTGAGGACTTAGTAGACAAAGGTTATAAGGCTAAATGCGTTACTTGGTTAGTTGATGGGAGAGGAAGAGCGAGAGAAAAAGACGGTGTGAGAAAAGAGGGAGAGTGAAGTGTTAATGACGTGCCTCGGGTCGACCAAAGCTCTGTGAGTAAATTTGGTAGACGGAAACTTAAAATTGCCCAACCTATATATATATATATATATATATATATATATAAGTTGGTGTTTGTTTTTGTATTTGTCTTTGAATTTGTTCTCCCCATGTCTTTGACAATCGGTAATTATTTAACTACAATCCTCACCATTTTCATTTTACGCCTCCTTCTTTCGCTCTACTGTTGCAGGGATTGTAATTTTAGAAATTGTATTCCAGGGGTGTGAAACTCAATTGCACAGGTACCCAAAACTCAAAGCACACTTTCGGTCGCGGGCCGAACAGATTAGATATCTATTGAACAGACTAAAACTTTTTGAACATGAACATGTATTGAAGCATATGGTATATAATTTTATTCCCAAAATAACTAAACTTTAACTTAAATTACTTAAAGTATTCTGCTCTTCATAAAAATATCTCCCGTGAAAATTATAAAAACATTTAATAAGAACATGTTGCAAGAAAAGAAAAAGAAAATATAAATAAAAAATGAGCTTTTTAGTGCAAATTAAAACAATAAATCAAAACTTTCAATTTTCTTTATGCAATTTTGTCAGAGCTACATACTTGGCATGTTTTCTTGGCAACGAGTTCATTAACGTTTAGGACAAGGTTCTGGGTTCTTGAAACTATCAGGATACATTGCAGGTGTTCATCTGTGAGACAACTCCTATGTGGTTTTTGTACAGACAGGGTGTAATAGTTACAGTAGTGTTGTTTCTAGTCACGTATTAAATTATTGCTACTTTGGCGACACCCTAAGTAAGAAAGGTAGTGCAGTCAGTGCTATATATATAATGTGATGACCTGCTTTAGCCATACACTATGTATGTGTAATTGTAACAAGAAGGCATGGGTGTTGCTGAGAGTAGCAAGTACTCCATTTGCTGATGCCGCCATGTGGGCCAATTTCATGCTAATATCAAAATGGTCCCGCGCCCGGAATTATTATATGTAGATGTGCATGTAGCTGTGCGGTGGTATTTAGATCTTTGGCGATCAGGCTAACTTTTTTGTTTTGTTTTTTTGATTTTTGAAAAATATTTTGCGACTTTGTGTTATATACACGGAATTTCATACGACTATGAAAACAATTTTTTTGATTTTTCGAATTGATAGTTAAACACAAAAAATTTTTCTAGATATTTTATTAGCAATATCAATTAAAACAGGGTCAAATTTCAGGAAACATTTCTTGTATAAAAAGTACCTGTTATTGACTATGTCCAAAACTCTCAACTGCAACAACTGAGGGGACCAATGATTACTCCCAAATATGATGCAACATTACAAAATGGTGATGCAATACTTGCAATTTAATGGTTTTAAACAGATAATGAGAAAATAATGAGAAATTAGTAATTACTCATTTTACCCCAGTTACCAATTTTACTCTGCTCCTCTTTAGTAATTTCAAGTATTTGACAAAATGACGAAAATATTGAATAAAGAAAAAAAGATTTGATTTAATGGAAAAGGTGAGCATAACAACAATAATTCTAAAGCCGAAGAAATGGTTTGAGCTCTTCAGAGATGTAATTTTATAATTAAAATAAAATTTCGCTCTGCGGCAGCACATTGATGGGTTTATTTGAACAAATTGATCATAGTACTTCTTTTAAGCCTAGAACTTGTTCTTTTAGTTTCTTTTGTCGAAAATTAAAACTGGGTATTGGAAAAATGTTTTGTATTATTATTCACTATCACACAATTTTTCTTTGCTAATTGGAGCTACAAGACTGAACATGTAAGAGCAGCATATAAGATATCCTGTATTAAACATTCTTCAGACAGATATTCAAACAATATTATTACAAATTTATACTCCTATTAACAAATGAATCATGTGCAATAGTGAACAAATAATACCAAATATTTTTCCAGATATATATCAACAGATCAGCATGTCTTCAAGTTTTCCTTGAAGCAATAAAAAAAAAAGTCTTCCATCCCCAAATGTAATCTATTATGGTAGGGTGAAGACTTCTAAATCATTTTTCAACATCTCCATTAGAGTTGTGTTGAAGATATACACAAATTCATTGATGGATGCTTTGTCATGTGTTGCGTTTAGGTGCATGTCAAAAGTTTCGAATATGATCTCTGATACAATCAATGTTACAAAATGTTGAAGAATTTAAAATATGATTTATTTAATATATGTATACGTGCTTGTGTGAGTATATGTGCGTGCGTGTGTGTGTATGTGTGTTTTTCTACGTGCATGTGCGTGCACATATAATAAAATCAATGCATCAATTCTTTTTCAATGATTCGATTCCAATAACATTTTAAAGAGAACATGAATAATTCAATTCTACAAAATATCCAACTAAAGGCGTAATGCAAGAGATGAAAAAGTACAGGACGCCAAAACACATGATTAGTTTATGATAGAACGAAAAATTATATCAATAATTCAAACCAGTCATATCAAAGAAAATATGTACATGTCACATATTTTATGTGATTTTGTGAATATAATCCGAAATTGAAAAGAAATATATAAGTATTTCTCGTGATCGAAAGGAAAACGTTTCTCTTTTCATTTTTTTTTTTGAAACAATAATTTCCTTCATAGTATTTACGTTATTCTTTCTAAAATATTTCTTGCTTATAATTTCTTTCGTAAATTTGCTTTTATATTTTAAATTTTTGACAAAAAATTCACTTTTCATCCATTATTCTCTCTTTCATTTTTCTCTAATGATATGTTACACTAATAGATAAAAAATTCGAAATATTACAAGTCGTCACCATTCAAACTTTCGTCCGAAATAAATTGTTACCACATTATGCATATATATATATATATATATATATATATATATATATATATATA
>NC_068993.1:30964714-30966666 GCF_001194135.2 Octopus bimaculoides
GAAGAAGAAGAAGAAGAAGAAGAAGAAGAAGAAGAAGAAGAAGAAGAAGAAGCAGAAGAAGAAGAAGAAATGAATTTTCTATACAGAAAAAAAGTTAGCGCTCGTTAGAGCTAGAATATGAAATCCTTTGATATTTCATATACAATTTTTAAAACTTTTTTAAAACTTACCATATGATCCCTAATAAAGGAAATGTATATACACAAGATGGGTATAAATAGTTCACCCATTCTGATAGACCCTTCCTAAAACGGCCGTAGTATATATACAAATTCGATTTATGGAAATTTTATGTATATTTTACGTATATTTGTGAGTGTCTATAAGTGTCTATATGATTGTGAGTTCCTTATATTTGCATATATGTAAAAATACATATTATTACAAATTTTTAGCTCCTATTAACAAATGAATCATATGCAATAGTGAAAAAATAATACCAAATATATTTTCCAGATATATATCAACAGATCGCCATGTATTCAAAAAGTGAATACTTAAGAATTCATTTTTTTAGCTACCCATTCATCTTGTAATATTTATAATTTTGCAAGGTGGCGAGCTGGCAGAAACGTTAGCATGCCGGGCAAAATGCTTAGCGGTATTTCGTCTGGCGTTACGTTCTGGGTTCAAATTCCGCCGAGGTCGACTTTGCTTTCATCATTTCGGGGTCGATAAATTAAGTACCAGTTACGCACTAGGGTCGATGTAATCGACTTAATCCCTTTTTCTGTCCGTGTTTGTCCCATCTATGTTTAGCCCCTTGTGGGCAATAAAGAAATAAGAAATGTTAGCGCGCAGGGCGAAATGCTTCGCGGTATTTTTTCTGTCTTTACATTCTAAGTTCAAATTCCGCCGATGTCGACTTTGCCTTTCATCCTTTCAGGGTCGACAAATTAAGTACCAGTTGCGTACTGGGGCCAGTCTAATCGACTGGCCCCCTCCACCCAAATTTCGAGCCATGTGCTTAGAGTAGAAAAGAATATTTATAACTTTGTAATGCATTGACTATGTACATTTAACATCCGACATTTTTATGTTTTAGAACTGATTGAAGCGATCTCATGCGAATATTTTATATAATTTATATTTTATAATTATATTTATTGCAGCGTAGAAGGTGTTTCTAAGCCATTTAAAAGTACAAAAACCGTGATAACTTATTACTAATGTTAGCTATATTTATGTGTGTGTGTGTGTGTGTGTGTGTGTGTGTGTGTGTGTGTGTGTGTGTGTGTGTGTGTGTGTATGTGTGCGTGTGTGTATGTATAGGAATAAAGATATAAACTAAAATTAGACTATCATGCTCATGCAGCTATAAATTCGACTTGGAATGCGTATACGTATATTAATACATATCAACACATGAATATTTTGAAAAAGTATTTATAAAATATAAATATATGGATAAATATATATATGTAAAGATACATAAATATAAAGCCCATGTGGGAAACGTATAGAACGAAGTGTGAGGAAAAGAGAACTGATAAGAAAAAATGTTGTATTGAAATTAAGAGCGGTTAAGGGTTTCAGTTAAAAGATCCATAGAATCTATGCGATTCCCTAATGTAGTCATAAATTTCATTCCAGTTTTTGAAAAGTTATACAAACAAACATATCGGATGATTTAGATGAGTGCCTTAGTACTGTGAAAATTGCATTTTTCTGTGTTTAATAAGATTTAAGTCTCAATAGGTTAATTTACTTGTCTCACCATTCCATGCTCTCTACTGATTTGCATGCGTAAGAATGAAATTTTTTTATATATTCATCACTCTGTAAGAATCAAAAAGTGTCAAGAATGTGATATTATGAGGATACCTTTCCTGGTGAAGGGGACATTATCCACATGGTTTATAAGATTTTTTAAAAAATTTTCTACCAGGACATGAACTCTGGAAACGGCCGTAGAAACTGAACTTCTTCGAACTGTATTATATCCGTATGTA
>NC_068993.1:30967438-30967804 GCF_001194135.2 Octopus bimaculoides
AGTGGGAAGGTAGAGTAGGAGTGTGTTGGGGTGTGGTGGAATGAGCTTATGAGGGGGGTTGACGATGAAGGGGGGAGGGGAAGGTGGATGTAAGAGAGGGGGAAGGTGGGTATGGGAGAGGGGAGAAAGAGAGGAAGAGAAAGAGAGTGAGAGAGAAGAGAGTGAGAGAGAGTAAGAGAGTAAGGGTGAGATATTAGGCAAGATGTGTGCGTGTGTGTGTATGTATGTGAACGTAGTTTATGCACGTCCACAAATTAGCACGCATGTTGCTCCAATTTTAGGAGGAGATTCATCATGACCCTATCTGCATTTTCGTCAACTTTTTCTCTCAGAGGCACCCGCGTATAGCTGTAAAAATCGATTTTC
>NC_068993.1:30969345-30969812 GCF_001194135.2 Octopus bimaculoides
ATATATATATATATATACGACGGGCTTTCAGTTTCCGTCTACCAAATCTACTCACAATTCTTTGGTCAGCACAAGGCTATAGTAGAAGACACTTACCCAAAGTGCCACGCAGTAGGACTGAACCTGGAGTCATGTGGTTGGCAAATAAGCTACTTGCCACTCAGCCACTCCTGCGTCTATACAATCACTCCCCTCCCATATGTATATGTATGTAAATATATATATGTATGTGCACATATATATGTATATTTAAATTCAATAATAGGAAGAATTCTTTTACAAGAATTTATCAAGTAGCTAGCGTGAAAAAACCTCATAAGGGAAAAAATCCATAATTTATTCCCGAAATATATATTTATATTTATATAAGAGCATTACTATACAATAATGCCTCACACTATGAGGGACTATAAGGTTAGACTACCATAAAAAGCACATTTTTACCGAACGTGAGGAAATGCAACTCT
>NC_068993.1:30969822-30970387 GCF_001194135.2 Octopus bimaculoides
GATCTATAATTTAGTCTGTTTTTAAGGGGTTGGCTTTGAGAGTTGCATTTTCTCGCGTTCGGTAAAAATGTGCTTTTTATGGTAGTCTGAGCTTAGAGTCCCTCATAGCGTGAGGCATTATTGTATAGTAATGCCCTTATATAAATATATATGTATATATATAAAGAGAGAGAGAGGGGGGAGGGAGAGATGAGATGAAAAAACACAGAGGATTAGTTTTACAAGATTTAAGAGTATATTAGAGCCATGATAATAAAGATAATATACAATTTTGTACAAAATAAGGTTTTGTTCTTTCAACATAATTGAAGGATATGCTTTGCATTGCTCATCAATCTGAACAATGCAAAACCGGTCCCCTCAGTTTGATGAGCAATACGAAACCGGTCCTTACTTCAATTATGTTGAAATATCAAAACCTTATTTGTACAAAATTTTATAGTATCTTTATTATCATGGCTCTAATATACTCTTATATCCTTTAACACAAATCTTTTTTCCATCTTATTACTTTCTCTTTTTATATCCACCACGTGTGTTTCTCCACTAAAATATTTTCTACCTT
>NC_068993.1:30970765-30976326 GCF_001194135.2 Octopus bimaculoides
AAAATAAAGAATTAGTCGTAGACCAGGTTTCACGCGTTGATGGATTAATGTAATTTTTACTTACATAACCCTTCTGAGGCTCAGCACTACGACCGTTCGATACAATATAATTTGAAGAACAATACACGGATTGTCCACATAAAATTAGACATGTGTACAGTTCTACCGATTACATTGGAGTTATTTTCAAAAGTCTCAGCTCTGGCGCGTTAAATATCGGAACAAATTCCGGAGAAGATAATTCACTGCAGTAACCTTTGCCGTGCTAAAAATTTTAATAATAATAAGGGTGATAAATTGGATATTAATTTAATTAACACCAATTTAAAACCAGTGGCCTAGCGTAAAGAAAATTCTGAAAATTCAGAGAAATTATATTACATACATGTGAGAAGGGATGACCACTAAATGGACATCCTTTACGCTAGAAATCGACCATCACGCTGCATGGAGTTGAATCTGACCGTAATGTACTTCTTTCCGCTTCAACTACTACTACTACTACTACTACTACTACTACTACTGCAGCTGCTGCTGCTGCTGCTACTGCTACTACTACTACTACTACTACTACTACTACTACTACTAGTAATAATAATAATAATAGTAATAATATTCCAGGGAGACACGCTCTCTCCACTCCTGTTCTGCTTGGCACTCAGACCTTTAACTGACTTGCTAAATAGAACTGGATGCGGATACAAATGTTACGGCAAAATAATCAGTCACCTTTTATATATGGATGACCTAAAATTATACGCTAGAAATGATAAAGAGCTGGAAACACTACTACAGACAGAACACGGATTTACCAAGGAAATAGATATGAAATTTGGATTAGAAAAATGTGCCAAAGCAACCCTGAAAAGACGAAAACTAGTTAAGAGTAGCAACATCACACTAGGTACAACCAATGTAGAGAATTAGACGAAAGCCAGCCATACAAATATTTAGGAATCAATGAAGAAGATAGGATACAACACACAAAAATGGAAGAGAAAATAAAGAAAGAATACTATAGACGAGTTAGATCAATACTAAAAACAGAGCTCAATGCAAAAACCAAGATAATAGGTATTAACACTTTAGCCGTCCCAGTTATAAGTTACAGCTACAATATCCTTAACTGAACACTAAACGAGCTACCTAAAATAGACAGGAAAACAAGAAAAATAATGAAAAGATCTAGGATGCACCACCGAAAATCTGACATAGAAAGGCTATAGATACAACAGGTGGCAGCTGGAAACCTATTATAAAATAACCACCATAGAACTGCAAAAATACCTACTTCAGAAGCAAGGAAAACTAATACAAATAGTCACAAAACACGATCAAAACAAAAAACTGTTTTCAGCATTTAAGGAAGCTGACAAATACAAACAAGAAATCATACTACTTAACAAATATGAAGAAGAAGAAGAAGAAGAAGAAGAAACAACAAAAGCTATAAAACAAATGAAATCCAAACTAAAACTAGAACAGCAACTGACCATGATAAAACGATGGCAAGAAAAGCCCCTACATGGTAAATACTGGGCTAAACTAAATGCGAAAGAAATAGACAGAGAAAAATCCCAGCAATGGTTGAGAAGCTCAGGACTCAAAGCAGAGATTGAAGGAATTTTAATTGCTGCACAAGACCAAAGACTCTCCACCAGAAATTACCAAAAGCATATAATGAAAAGAAACATAACATGTAACTGCAGAATATGTGGCGATGGACAAGAAACAATAAATCATATTATCTCTGACTGCCCAGTCCTGGCTAAGAAGGAATATATTCACAGACACGACAGAGCTGGGACCTATAATATGCACTGGAAGCTATGTCAACACAATGGAATAACAACAGAAAAAAGATGGTATAAACACACGCCAGAAAAGGTCACAGAAAACGAGAAAGCAACAATATTCTGGGATATGCCAATACACACAGATAGAAAAATTAAGGCAAATAGACCAGATATAGTTGTCAAAGATCATGAAGAAAAAAATGCTTTTTAATTGATGTAACAATACCAGCAGATGACAACGTTTCCCTAAAAGAAATGGTGAAACATTCAAAATACAAAGACCTAGAAATAGAGGTAACTCGAATATGGAATCTAAAAACAGAAACAATTCCTATCATAGTAGGTGCCTTAGGTATAATAAAAAAATATTCAGACAAATACATAACAAAAACACCAGGACTTACGAATATATATAACATACAGAAAATTGCACTACTGGGCACTGCACACATCCTACGCAAAACACTTCCAATACGGTAACCATAAGAGCAGCATAACAGCAAACCACAGCACATACCCAAGGCACACAGAGCCGCGCTCGGCGGTGAAGTGAAAGCACGTTATAAAAATAAAACTACTGAATAATAATAATAATAATAATAATAATAATGATAATAATAATAATAATAATAATAATAATAATAATAATAATAATAATAATAACAATAATAATAACCAAAACAACAACAATAATCTTTTCTTTATTAACCACTGAAAGTTTATATAAAAAACTGCAGATGACAGAGGAAAACACCACACAAAATTAGTGGGATTGAAGAGTGTAAAAACAGAATTACAATAACAATTAAATCCACAAAAGAAGGAGACTTCCAAGGTTTGCCTGTGGAAAATGCACAAGAATCAGAATCGCCTCTCAGATAAGTGCCCTCTCTACTTCATCTATTCACGATCTAGAGACGCATGTTTAGAATAGGCCCGTTCACTCGGACCATTCGCCGTACTTTCACACATCATTGAACAAAACTGTGGAGAGGTAGCACATCCCTCTCTATACTCGCTTGCTTTTCGAGTGAAACTTGAAAAATTGATGAGGGTTTGGCCAAAGCGGTAAGTGTCTAACTTCAGCCCTTTCAATCTATTCCACCACACAACTTCTTTCGCAAAGGCAAGAAGAGAAAGAAACACTCCTTGCCATTCCAAACCAAAGTAAGGTGGCGGAGCGATCTTCACGATCGACTCGGCTTATTGCCGTATCCGTCCTACATCGACAACAGGTGTTCGACATAAAGTCACGTGTCAACAATGCTTGGGCATTAGAACATGTGATACGCTCCGCCGCCGGTAGCACTGCCAAGAAGTTCTGGAAGCTATCCAGGAACCCCGGCCCGAAAATCCTCAGGAAGAGATGAAAGAACTCATGCCCATCGACGCCTAAAATCTCACCAAGAACGTAGTTGCACTTGCACGCCACTGACGCTCTACATAACTCCTGAATTTAACTTCTACGGACCACATTGCCCGACTATCAGAGCACTTTGAGCGCCTGACGATACTCTAGATGCTAGGCGCTCTGCATCGATCTTTCGCTTAAACCAGGACTGCAGCTCAAACATAGATGAACTGTGGAAAATTGCGTCTGACAAATGTCGACCTTACCTGCTCACCGTCTGGGAAACAATGGAGATGTCGGATCTTCAGCACACATATGCCTATTAGCAGCCACAGCATGCCCAACCCCCTATTTAGCGGGTATCGACAGCAAATGGAGAACTTGACCAGTGGACGATGATCTATCCACAGAAAGCGGGAGAGCACGCCATCTAGATTGGTCAGACGTAAACTGGAGAAATGCACGACTGTCAGTGATATTATATGAGAGGCGATGTATGCATTCGCCACATCTTCCCAACATTTTAGGGATAGCTTTCTCTCGGCCCATTTCTGGTTGAGATTGACTTCTAAGCTAGTCAGCTCATTCAAGTTCTTCTCCACCTGGAGATCTGGGCCAAACCAGACTCCAAGCAAATTAACCGGTCCCCTCGCCCAGCGTTTCATGATGTTATTGGACGACATGGACCTGCTGCTCCAGGTTCTGATCTGCAGGCTCACTGACATTTCTTGGATAATTCTCTCTCGTGTCACCACCTCGTATTCTTTTAGAGCAGTGCCGATTATTCTATGAGCCTGCTATTCGATACTATGGCGGTGATATCGTCTGAGTATGCCGAAACGGTTCCCCCGCGTCCACGTTCGTGGGAAATGCCTCACAACACCTCCAGTTTCTGCAGAAAAGGCTCTAGAGCCAGTAAATGCCAATGAGAAGAGAAGGAACACTCTTAACGGACCGAAGGCACAATACTGAATGGTTCCAGTAGTTAACCATTCATCTGAACCACCGAGCAAGTGTCCACGGAAAACGAGACCGAAATCAGCGGCAGAATTGGTGGCCAACACTCTCGAAAGCTTTAGACTGATCCAAACTGATCAGGGCCCCACCCATGCCAGGTTTCCAGGCCACCTTGTCCATGATGTATCGCATGAGATGGAGGTTGTATGGATGTATCTGCTTGAGATTGCGCATGTTTGCGAATTACCGATCGGTTCCTCGACGACAAACGCCAATTTTGAATTCTGCGTTCAGCAGCGTTATGGGCCTAGAACTTTCTATTTGATCCCCTTTCTTTGTGTCTTATTTAAGTAGTGCTACCGCTCCTCCACTCGCTGAATTGAGAATTCTCTCCTTCTGCTACCAGCTGCGGTATATATCTGCTAAAGGCCGCCAAACATGTCTCGCATATAAAAGTAATGCTTATAGGGTAGACCATCCAACCCAGGCGATTTACACCCCGTGCAACTCGTCATCGCATTTCCTATTTCCGCGGCTGTTATTGGCTTTTTACAACATTCTACCTCACTTTCGGAATGCAGGGACATATCGTCGAGATAGGTACTGAAGTCCATTCTGCGCTCCAGACTGCTATCCCTCCCAAATTGTTAGGCATGTGCTATTGAAATGCCGCAATATCTGCTCGGACTCGAGTGCAGTACGCCCAGTTTGGTTCACTAAAAGCCGAATTGGTGTGTCTGTTGAAAATTCCAAGAAAAACCGGTGTGGAGCTACAATAGATAAATAGTTGCAACAAATTCCAACGACAAATTAGCGAAAAAAGTGTATATGACGTTGAATATTTTGAAGAGTATTTGGTGTCAGACAGGGAAAAAAGACTGGAAGTTATATATTTGATTAAAAATATAAGCTATAATGACAGCGGTATTATTTATTTACGAGTCTAGGCAAGGAAATCAATTATGGTGGTAGATATCATTAAGAAGTAATTAAGTATAATAAGATTAGAAAAGAAGTTGAAATAGTGTGTCACGTCTATAGATATCAAAATACAATTGCACGTCTGTGTATTATACATAATATATGGTTGTATGTATGCCTCTATGTTTTTATGTATGTATGCACGTATTTATATGTGTGTGAGAGTTTGTGCAAGTGTGTATTATAAACGGTGGAGGCGCAATGGCCCATTGGTTAGGGCAACGGATTCGCGGTCATAGGATCGCGGTTTCGATTCCCAGACCGGGCGTTGTGAGTGTTTATTGAGCGAAAACCCCTAAAGCCCCACGAGGCTCCGGCAGGGGATGGTGGCGAACCCTGCTGTACTCTTTCACCACAACTTTCTCTCACTCTTACTTCCTGTTTCTGTTGTGCCTGTAATTCAAAGGGTCAGCCTTGTCACACTGTGTCACACTGAATATCCCCGAGAACTACGTTAAAGGTACACGTGTCTGTGG
>NC_068993.1:30976600-30989278 GCF_001194135.2 Octopus bimaculoides
ATATATATATATATATATACATATACGTGGGTGGGTGTGCGTGTGTGTGTGCATTTGTGCATATATATGTATGTATTTATGTATGTATGCGAGTATCATATACCACAAGTATGATAATGATTTGCTTATTCAACAACCATACTTTGAATAGTTAAACTTTAAGCGTAATATGTTTCATTTCGACCAACGATAATCGGATAATCTGAAATGTAAACGTGTCATGTGACAATATTCTGGGTGAATATTTGCTTGAAGTTCCTATCATATTTGGGCTAGCTTGTGCAGGAAACAAATTAGCTGTGTATACGTTCTAGTGAAAGTCTGTTTTGCATAGAAAATACTGTCACGAATTCTTGTCTAAAGATTTATATAAAGATTTGTTTTTCTGTATGGCGAACGAGTCTACTCTTCGTCGGGCTAGCATTCTGGCGTGTGGTAATCTACGTAAATGTAAGAGTTAGAATTCTGTCTGATTGAGGTGTAAGTTTACGAAGGCTGAAACAGACAAATCTTCTGAGGAGTCAATGTTCTAGTTTGAAAATTAAATTGATACAGAATTTTGTTCTCGTTCTGATAACACTTTAGATTGAGGGATGGAATCCCCTTTATATCATTCCACGTTTTTAGTATAAAAGAGCTAAGGTTTTACCGTAAATTCAGTTGATTGCAATCTCATGAACTTGTTCAACATTTTCATAAAATAAAGACTCTTGATTAATCGAGTTCCTGTTTCATTTTACCTCTAATTCTTCTGCAACTGAAAAAGATATTCCTTAAATTTAAGTCACGAATGAATTAGAAATATTTTCACACTTAAATATTTTCCTAATATTCTTATCTACTCTAGGCACAAGGCCCAACATTTTGCGGAGGGGGCAGTCGATTAGATCGACTCCAGTACATGACTGGTACTTAATTTATCGAACCCGAAAGGATGAAAGAAAAAGTCGACCTCGGCGAAATTTGAACTCGGAACGTAAAGACAGACGAAATACTTTAAACTTTACGCGCTGCGTGCCAACGTTTCTGCCAGCTCGCTGCTTATTGTATAAAAATATTATGAAAACAGTGTAATCAAGAATCCACGCGAATGTAATACTTACTTTTATGAAGAATGGTTGTTAAAATAGATTTTACTTACCGCAGTGTAGTATGTCCTGATTTCGTGGGAATCATATACCAGAAACATTTATAGAAACACGTGATTTAGTCATAAGGATAGAAACACACTCTTGACTTTCCGAAAGCTATTTAGATGTGATTATCTTGTGTATCGTATTAGTAATGTTTAAATTTAAATATTTAGACATTAACTACATTAGCCAATCGTGTCTCTGTGACCACGATAAAAGAAGCGGATATGTCACTTCAGTCAACCGCACTTATTAAATGATACTTATATGATCAACACTGAAATTATGAAATTAAAACGTCCCACTTGCAGTAATAGTATTCATAATGGACTGATAACTAAATACACTTAGGCATTTTGTTAGCTTCACGACCGACGCATAATCGATCAAACTCATAATTAAAATAAATTTGGCACAGAGCTACAAATTTGGGTTAAGAATATAATCGATTAAATCGATCCAAGTAATTGATTTGTGATTCTCTGGGAGGATGTATAGAAACAAACTCCGGCCGGCTGGATTTGAACTCAAGATATAACGGAATGCACTGAAAGACATCACTGTATTTGTACTAGTTCTGTAAGCCAGCAACCTCTTCCATTTAAACTTAAGAATTCAAAACATAAACATCAATAAATAGTCGCAACAACAACAAATAACCAGAAGATTAAAATTAGAAGAGTAAGATGAAGAGTGTAATAAAGTAATTAGCCAGAATCATTTCATTGAAATATGTCATGATATTCTATACGAGACGAAAGGCTATTACTTGTATTCGCTGATAATGCATTTTGCCTTTTTAAAAATGGTTGAACATTTGCTGGTTAAAATTTGAAACAATGGAATTAATTAAATAGCTGCCAACGCCATATTACAGTTTTACTTCTTTTCTTTAAATTTATTGCTTTTTTTTATGAAATATATTGACAATAATATTGGTAATATAATAAATGGTTGCGAAAGGTCAATTTGAAACGGAGGACAATATAGCGTCATTGGTTGTTTTTATTTATTAATTAATTTATTCATTCATTCCGTTGAATAAACCGTTTAAAGCAGACGATAAGCAAAGACTGCTTCATACTCTACAGGGTGTCCACAAAGTCTGGCTACATGGAGTAAATAAAATCATAACATAAACAATTAAGTATAAGAAATAATAATTTCTTAAAGTATGTGTTAATCCCCATGTGGGTACATGGAGTAAATAAAATCATAACATAAACAATTAAATATCAAAAATAACAATTTCTTAAAGTATGTGTTAATCCGCATGTACCCAGAATTTGTGGACACTCTGTAGTTTTCATCCTTTAGATATACACAGACGTTTATAAATAGAGGCATAGTCTCACACATATGCATATAAACGTGTCCCATCATTTTTGGGGGAGTGGGGCACTCACTTAGATCGACCACAGTACGCAAATAGTACTTAATTTATCGAACCCGAAAGAAAAAGTCGACCTCGGCGAAATTTGAACTCGGAACGTAAAGACAGACGAAATACTTTAAACTTTCTGCGCGGTGTGCTAACGTTTCTGCCAGTTCGCCGCCTATTCTCAAAAGATATTATGAAGACAATGTAATCAAGAATCCTCTTGAATGTAATACTTTTATGAAGAATGGTTATTAAAATGGATTTTATTTACCGCAGTGAAAGAAATAAGTACCTCTTACGTACGGGGGTCAATGTAATCGACTAATCCTCTTCCCCAAAATTTCAGGCCTTGTGCTTCAACTAGAAAGGATTATTATTGTTATTATTACAAAGGTGGCTAGCTGACAGATTCAATAGAACACCAGGTAAAAAATGTTTAGCGGCATTTCGTCAGTCCTTATATTCTGACTTCGACTTTACCATTATACATTTCGGAGTATATGAAATAAGTACCAGTTACGCACTGGAGTCGATGTAATCGACTTAACACTTCCCTCCAAATTTCAGGCCTTGTGTCTATAGGAGAATGGACTACTACTACTACTACTACTACTACTACTACTACTACTACTACTACTACTACTACTACTACTACTACTATTATTATTATTATTATTATTATTATTATTAAGGCGGAGAGATAGAAGAATCGTTAGCACACCGGGCAAAATGCTTAGCGGCATTTCGTCCATCCTTACATACGGAGTTCAAATTCTACCGAAGTCGACTTTGCCTTTCAGCCTTTTGGGGTCACTAAATTGAGTACCAGTGAAACACTGGGGCCGATGTAATGGATGAGTCCTTCCCCAAATTTCAGGCCTTATTATTATTAATATGCTAACTTTTGTTATTTTACGTACGTACCTGAGCGGACTGCAGCAAGGTGAGGTAAAGTACCTTGCTCAAGAACACAGCGCGCCACAGTGAATCGTACTCATGACCTTACGATCATGGGCCATATATCCCTCACCACTGAGCCACGCACCTTCACACACTTAACCGTAGAGGAAAGGAGTGAAGAGATAGAGACAGGGAAAGGAAAGCCTCAGTCATCTAAAATGAAAATGAGACTGAAATACGATCGATCTTTTCTAGCTTCTTTACTTTTAACAATGAAGAAGAGATTTAGTAATGAATAGAGGAAAAGTCTTTCAGGTGTTCAGGTTTTCATTCTGGGAGTTCTAGAAGGATCGAGTGTTAGTTCTCTCTCCCCCACCCCAACCCCTGGTACTTATTTGCCTTGTGTGATAGTTCTTAATATCTTTTAGTTGGGGAGAAAGACCATGTTGGTGGGTGGAGCCCAGGAATATCTTGACCAGTGTTGTGTGGTGGTTGTTGTCCAGTAAGGGGAAATATTTGGCCTCCCCAAAACAGAAAAACGCTTGGTTGGTGCTTTAGAACACATATCCTTATACAAGATGGTGACATTACCGGCCAGCGTAAAAACAATCAAAAAGTAAAGTCTTCTTCCTACTTACACTCTTACAGATGAAGACTTTCTCCAACACCATCTCATTCTCCACTGAGGAATGTGTGTAAGACGATCAGCGATGGTGGTGGAAGAGGCAACGCTAACAATAACCCGAGGGAGGAGACGACGGAGATGGTTACATTACAAAGTTAATTCGCGTACCAGCTGGTGAGGGTGACAATGGCAGCAGCCGCAGCAGCAACAACAATGTTCGCAATGAAGGGTAAACCATAGCAGAAGTTGCAGCGACAACAGTAACGGTAGAATTGCCAGTGGAAGCATTGACGTTAATAATAAGAGCAAAATCGAAGGATACGGCAGTGGTAGCAATAGTAAGAGCAGTGGAAGCAGTTACAACTCCCCACCGCACCGCGCCCCAACAGCAAAACTAGCCGCCCGAAAGAACGTTTTGTTCTCTCACCTGAGAATAAAACCTTTAAGCCGTTTACTCTTCAGCTTTCTGTAGAAGGGATACATTCCACTGGTCAAACACTACATTTTCTCTGAATACTCGCTGGAGGGAAAGCTGGGCATACCATGGTTATTGATGTGCAGACATAATCTGAGGTTGTGACATCTCTAGCGCTTCCTTGACGGTGAGCAGATGTGGTCACCGATTGTCAGACACAGTTTTTCACAGCTCGTCTCTTTGAATGAGCTGGTGTTCGGGATCAAGCGTAGACCAAGGCAGGGTGACTGACAACTACAGTGTCGTCTGGCGCTCACAGTTCTCTGATAATCCAGCGATGCCGTCGGTCGAAGTTCCACTCTAGGATTCTATAAATGATTAGTTGCGGGGCAGTGGGACAATGTAGTCGCAGACAGTCTGGGCATTGCCAAGAATCAAGTGACTGGTCCATTCCTGTGGACATTCGGACCGGAGCCTATTGATAATTTCCAGAAATCCTTAGCCTGGCAGTACTACCAGGGGAGGGGGAATTGCTGGTTCGGGAGAAACTCTGCAGGCATGGAAGAGCCATCAACCAGGTTTGACCGAGGTGAGGGTAGACCAAGGAAACAGTTCTGCACACTCTCGACCAGTGCTCGAGCATAGCTGACTTGTGGGTCTATGTCGAATACTTGCTGTCACTTGTATTACGGATCCAGCTATCGGCTGAATCTGTTGTGAAGATCGTCCCGCCGCCATTCTTTAACCAGTGTTTCTCTGCTAGGTGGTTGTGTAGTAGACCAGATTGAAAGGGCTGAAGACAGGCACTTTCCTCTTTGGCGAAGCCCACATCAGCCTTTTCAAGTGTTACTTGAAAAGGAAAGTGGAAGTAGAGAGGGCAGTGCTGCCTCCAAGTAATGTAGTTAAGAGGTGATTGGATGTTGTAAGTATAATCCGAGTGAATGGGCCTACACTAGGCATCTACCTGCAAGGTGAAGGGGGCTTTTCCCTAAAGGTCAGGGGAACTGAGATTCTCTGGGGTCTCCACTAGAAGCCGTAAGAAGTTTTTGTTTTACTTTTTACATGCATTTTATGTAACCGCATATTGTATTGTCCTGTACTGTCCCTGATGTCTTTTGCAGACACGTAATAAAGAAATTATCATTATTATTGTGTGATACAGCAGCGCATGCCACAAAAGTGACACTGGAGTGCAAATTCACGAAGCCCAGGATACCATCATGACAACCTGCCTGATAAGGCTACACCGGGCACATGCATCACAACCATGTGTGCGCAAAATGGTGATCTCATATCAAGATAAACACTGCATGAACTTGCAGATGGGGCTCAGTTAGAATTTTCTTCAGGTCGAGTAGCCATTCCTGTTCAAAATGGCTTTGAATAAGGTTTGTTTAAGGAACAAAACACCCATGTTTCCAAAGGTGAATTATCCAAATCCTAAGGTATTCCTCTTAACACATGGCCATGATGCTTTCCCACTACTTCTGCTCGTGATCAGCGATGTACATATCGTCAGCCACCAAAGGACATGCTCAATTGCTTAAGGTCAAACAAGTAACTAGGAACTCTGTGGTATTGAACAGAATATTTGCTGTAGCCCATCTTTTATGCCAAGACAAAACATGTACATGATAACACTTCCAATCGGTTATGAGCAGACAGCATGAGAGCCAATGCCTTATATACTGGATAATTGTTATATAGAGTGTCTTGTGTTCGTGGGTTCTTTTGTTTAGGTTGTATTATTGAATTGATAGTGTCTTGCATAGGATGTCGGCTGTTCTTAGTAGGGCTATTTTTTTCGATAGTATGTAATGCTGAGGATCCAGGTGTCGCTTCTACGTTTTTGTTCATATGTTAAGTATCCAGGTATAGCTATTGGGGATCCAATTATAGCTTTTAAGAAACCCGTATATCTTTTGAAGATTCAGATCCTCCTCCTCCTCCTCCTCCTCCTCCTCATCATCATCATCATCATCATCATCATCATCATCATTATTGTTATTATTGATTAAGGCGGCGAGCTAGCAGAAATGCCAGGCGAAATGCTTAACGGTATTTCATCTGCCTTTACGTTCTGAGTTCAAATTCCGCCGAGGTCAAGTTTGCCATTCATCCTTTCGGGGTCGATAAATTAAGTACTAGTTGCGTACAACGGTTGATCTCATCGACTGGCCCCCGATATTCCAAAATTTCGTGTCTTGTGCCTAGGGTAGAAAGGAATATTTTTATAGAATAAGGCGGCGACCTGGCAGAAATGTTAGCACGCAGGGCGAAATGCTTAGCGATATTTCATCTGTCCTTACGTTCTGAATTCAAATTACGCCGCGGTCGACTTTTCATTTCGTCCTGTCGAGGTTGATAAATAAAGTAACAGTTGCGTACTGGGGTCGATCTAATCGACTGGCCGCCTATCCAAAAGTTTCAGGCCTTGTGCCTAGAGTAGAAAAAATTATTATTATTATTGACTGAGAGAACAGTGCATGCCATCAAAGTGACACTGGTGTAAAATACACGACGCCCTTTATACACATCATGATTACCCGTCTGATATTGGTACACCAGGAACATGCACCACTTCTTAATCTCATATGAAGATAAACAGCACATGACTTTGCAGGTGGGACCCAGTTAGGATTTTCTTTAGGTCGAGTAGCCCTTCGCGCTCGAAAGGTCCGTCAATAAGAGTTGTTTAAGGATGATGAACAAAACACTCATGTTTCCAAATGCGAATTATCCAAACTCCAAAGAATTTCTCTCAAAGTATGGTTATAATTCTCCCCCACTACTTTTAATCGTGATTGAAGATGCGCATATCGTCAGCCACTAGGAGATATGTTCAGATGGTTAAGGTCAAGCAACTGACAAGCAAATCTGTGGTATTGAGCAGAATATTTGCTGTAGCCCATCTTTTATACCAAAACAAAACAATGTACATGATAACACTTCCAATCAGTTAAGATCAGAAGCCATGACAGCCACTTGCTGGTATGCATCATGGCATTTATTATTATTATTATTATTATTATTATTATTATTATTATTATTATTATTATTATTATTATTATTATTATTATTATTATTATTATTATTTATGGTTTCCTTTCATTATAACTTTATTTCAGCTGCCTTAGTACCTGGCATCTTCCAAAGGTCAAGAGTAGCAAGGGTACTTTTGTTTTGCTATGCATGCTAAACTTATCCCTACATTTATTCCATTGTAGATGGAGAGTGTTTTCCGTAGTATATGGACTCTACCCATCAAGGTTATCTATTGTAGTTCAAGGAGATTAGAGGTATCAGGGAGTTGCTTAATATACTTCTCAGTACCCATCTTTATCATTCCCAATGCAACAATTACTACTAGTATTATGGTAGTACTAAGCTTCCATATCTTTGTGATTTCAGTTTGCAGATGTTTATAGTGAGAAAGCTTTTCGTATTCCTTTCTTGCGACATTTTGTTGTTGTTGTTGTTGGATAGGCATATCCATTAATGGACAAGTTCTTCTCTTGTACTCCTCGATCACAATGTCTGATTGATTCGAGTCAATGTTTCTGTCTGTTTGTATTGGGAATTTCTAATGTATGGTGACGCCCTTACCATTTACTACATCTTCTGGATGGTGCCTGTACCACTTATCACGGGATTTAATTTTGTAGTATTTACATGCATCCCAGTGGATGTACCGCTCTAGTCTGTCATGTCTTATGAGGTACTCCTTGTCAGTGAGGACTGGGCAGCCACAAACAACATGATCAATTGTCTGTGAATTTTCCGCAAATTCTGCACGATGGGTCAGATCCATCTTTAAGAACATTTGCATGGTAGTATCTGGTAGGTAGGCTCTGATCTTGCGCTGCAATAACAAAACCTTCTGTTTTTTTCTTTTACACCTGTCCCTTGTAGCCATTGGTGTGTTAGATTTTGATCAATACCTGACATGGTCATGTGGTTATTTTCCATGCAGTAGTTTACCTTCTCAGTTCTCTCGATCTTATTCATGCAAGCCTTCTTTGCTTTTGTTTAATGTTTTTGCATCAATGACAGGTTTATCACTATTTGGACATCTTTGGAGCCACTGCCTGGTACTGCATCAGGGCATTGATAACATTGCCAATCAGTAATGATGAGAAGCCATGAGATCCACTGCCTGGTTCTGCACCAGTGCATTGATAAGATTTCCAGTCAATTAAGATGAGAAGCCATAAGAGCCACTGAATGGTACTGCATCAAGCCATAGATAATACTTCCAGTCAGTTAAGATGAAAAAACATGAGACCAACTGCCTGGTACTGGATCAGGGCATAATAATAATAATAATAACAATAATGATAATAAAACTAGTAATAATAATAATAATAATAATAATAATAATAATAATAATAATAATAATAATAATAATAATAATGATAATAATAATAATAATAATAATAATAATAATAATAATAATAATAATAATAATAATAAATGACACTGATATCTTTATCTAACATGCTAAATATAAATGGATGCGGATACAAATATTACGGCAAAACAATCAGGCACCTCTTATATAATGATGACCTAAAACTATACGCTACAAATGATAAACAGCTGGAAATACTACTACAGACAGTACATGAATTTACCAAAGAAAGAAATATGAAATTTGGCTTAGAGAAATGTGCCAAAGCAACCTTGAAAAAAGGAAAACTAGTTAAGAATAGCAACATCACATTCGATAAAGCCAATGAAATAATAAAATTAGACAGATATACAAGTATTCAGGAATCAATGAACTAGATACGAAAGAACGTACACAAATGAAAGAGAAAATAGCGAAAGAATGCTATAGACAATTGAAAGAGAAAATTAAAAGAAGAATACTATACACGAGTTTGATTAATACTAAAAACAGGGCTCAATGCTAAAAACAAGATAATAGATATCAACACTTTAGCCGTTCCAGTTATAAGTTACAGCTACAATATACTTAAATGGACACTAAATGAACTAACCAAAATAGACAGGAAAACAAGAAGGATCTATGATGCACCAGCCAAAATCTGACATAGAAAAGTTATATATAGAACCCATAGAAGGTGGTAGAGGCCTTATGCAGCTGGAAAACTATTATAAAATAACCACCAGAGGACTGCAAAATTACCTACTTCAGAAGCAAGCAAACTAATACAAATAGCCACAAAACGCGAGCAAAACAAAAAACTGTTTTCGGTATTTAAGGAAGCTGACAAATACAAAAAGAAGTCATACTACCTAACAAATATGAAGAAAAAAAAAGAGACCAGGAGCGCAGACACACGATCACATGAATTTCAGATTTTCGCAGGAATGGGGGTGGAGTGGCAGTGTTGTTCAAAAAAGACTGGATCTCGATATACAGTCAGTCTTCCTAGACCCGGAAGGTAAGTTGGTGGTCCTGGACATGAACAATAACGAAGGCAGTGCTTTTAGAATGGTCGCAGTGTACCCACCGACTGGAGTGGGCCAGCCGGAATTCTTCACAAGTTTTGAGGCCTTTCTAGGGATGTCACGCTCTTTAGTGTTAGTGGGGATTAGAACGCCATTTTGGATTCACGTGTGGATTGGGTGGATAGGGAAGGGGAGTGCTCAATCTTCGCAAACCTGCTCAGTCGTTTCCAGCTGGCCGGCAGGTTCAGACTGGATTTCTCGAAAACTCCAGTATGGACATAGGCAAACAATGTAGGATCCTTTAGATCTTATCTTCACAGGGTATTTTGTAGGCCAGCAGATAGGAATAGCTTAGGGTGTCCACAATTTGAATTCTTCAACTACACAGGCCACAAATTTGTTATCTGTACGGTTGATCTAGATAGGCTCCATAGGCAGAGACCCGGAAACTGGAAGCTGAACGCGTCCTTCCCGGCGCGTCAAGCTTTCAGAGATCGGCTTCGCAAGTTAGTCCATCAGGGGCTAAAACGGGCGATTAGAGTAGAAGCTGTAGAATTTAGCAGAGAACTAGCGATAGAGAAGACTAGAGTAGAGGGAGAAATAGTTAGGAAATTAGAAGAGGTACTCATTAGAGGAATAGCGACCAAGGTGCTGGCAGCGAGATTGGTTCTGAACCAATTCTTCAACACCAAGCATGAAAGTTGCATTGTAAGAGCTAAGGCGCGTGTTCTATAGTAGGAAGGAACAAAAATCATTCGATGGGCCTGGGTGGCTGAGGCGCAATGTAGTCATACAACTACAATTCAGTCTTTGAGTGGTCGGCACGGCTGCATGCTACACGAGTCGAAGCAGATTTGTGTGGAGTTTCAGCGGCATTTTGCTGAACTCTTCGGGGCGCGTGGTGGCCCGCAGCCAGAGGTGAACTTTACTTCTTACCTTGATGGTATCCTGTGGCTTTCGGCCAGGGACGTGGAGTTCTGCGAAATGCCGATAACAGCTGAAGATAAACGTGACGCGTTGGCTAATTGCACGAGGGAGAGATCTCCAGAGCTGGATGGTCTGCCATTCGAGCTTTATATACTTATGCCTGACTTGTTTGGTGAACTTTTGGGAGGCGTCTACCGCAACTGGCAGCAGAATGGGAGAATACGCGGATCTGTGAGCCGAGGCGTAGTGAGGCTACTGAGAAATGATCAGAACAAGGGGGACATCGTTGTTAGCTTTAGGCCAGTAACTCTGCTAAATACAGATAACAAAATTTTGACCAAGGTGTTAGCAAAGAGGTTAGCACTTATTGGCATAGGAGTGGCTGTGTGGTAAGTAGCTTGCTTACGAACCACATGGTTACGGGTTCAGTCGCACTGCGTGGCACCTTGGGCAAGTGTCTTCTACTATAGCCTCGGGCTGACCAAAGACTTTTGAGTGGATTTGGTAGACGGAAACTGAAAGAAGCCCGTCGTATATATGTATATATATATGTGTGTGTGTGTGTATGTTTGTGTGTGTGTATGTTTGTGTGTGTGTATGTTTGTGTGCGTGTATGTTTGTGTGTGTGTATGTTTGTGTGTCTGTTTGTCTCTCCAAAGTCGCTTGATAACCGATGCTGGTGTGTTTACGCCCCCATAACTTAGCGGTCGGCAAAAAGACCGATAAAATAAGTACTAGGCTTACGAAAAGAATAAGTCCTGGGGTCGATTTGCTCGACCAAAAGGCGGGGCTCAAGCATGACCACAGTCAAATGAGTGAAACAAGTAAAAGAGTAAAGAGAGTAAAGAGTAAGTGTATGACTAGTGGCCGATGCGCAGACTTGTGCTATCCTCAGCAGAATTATATGCGACAAACTCCACCTCACGCGATACACCATAGAGAGGGTTGGTAAAGAACATGGCATGGGTGGGACTCTGATCCATTTGGACGAATCGAAAGTTTTCGATAGTGTCGACCATCTGCACTTGGAGGCTGTCCTCAAAGCGGTTGGTTCCCGGCCCATTTTCAGAGGCTGTATCGCTACAATGTACAGCGACATCTGATCGGTGGTCAAAGTAAATGGCTATCTATCGGAATCGTTTGGTATCGCAGGTTCGGTCCGTCAAGAATTCCCACTCTCACCCCTTTTCTACGTACTGGCACTCAAACCATTACTTCGGGAGCTGGAGGTTTTGAGGGGCATCGCGCGTGAACTAGCATGCAGAAGGTTCGTGTCGGCGTATGCGGACGACGTCACCGTGATAGTGTCAGACATCTCGGAAATCGAGATGGTCGGCACTATCCTAAAGGAATACTAAGCGGTGACAGGAGCAATGATGAAACAGGAGAAGTCAGTGGGCCTGCAGTTCGGAACCTGGAGAGGCAGGCCCATACCAACCTACGGCGTTGTGGCGCGTTGGACAGAAGGACACGTTAAGTTGCTCGGGGTCTGGTTCGGTCTGGATCGCCAAGGGGATAAGAATTGAGGCGAGATGACAGACAGCATGGTCAGTCTCACCTAGAAACGGGCCAAGAGGAAGTTGTCCTTGAAACATCGGGTGGAGGTGGCAAATGCGTACATCGCATCCGTCATATGCTACCGCCTGACTGTTGTCCCTTGCCCCGCTTCGTAAATGAACGGGGTGGTGTGTTAGCACTTCCGCCTCCTGAGGAGGGAATAGGTACCGCTTGTCAGACGTCGCATTTGCTGTTAGCACCCGTTGCGTAGAGAACTGGGCAAGCTGTAGCAGATGATGCGCAGACATGTGCTGAGGTTGCGACATCTCCAGCTATAATTAACGGTGAGCAGGTGTAGTCGCCGTTTGAGATCGGAAGAGCG
>NC_068993.1:30991312-30996784 GCF_001194135.2 Octopus bimaculoides
ATATATATATATATAAATATACATATATATATACATATATACATATATATGTTAAATAAAATGAGACAACAAAGCCAAGGTTGTGTGGAGTTTTCAGGACATTTATAAAGAGAAATTTAGTCTTACAGCTGTTTATGGGATATTAGGGTTATCCCTTCATCAGAGACGATGTGAGATGGTCAAATAGAAGGAAATATTAGAGTTCAATATAGGAGTTATTTTGGAAAAGGACGCAAATAACGAATATATAAGAAAATAGGAGAATGAATGTAGAAATAAAAATAAAAATGTATTAAGATGTTATAGTTGCAGTTCCATTATCCAAGGAAAGTGGTGTGTAGAAGTGGTATAAATGCTTCTTGTCCGTGGTCTGTATATTCCAACAGGAGTTCATATTTTGTCACCACAAATGGAAAGTGTGGAGATGTAAATTCCATGTACTGTTCACTCAAAGGCTCTTGTGTTGTGAATGAAAATTTGAGGATATATTGATAGTATTAAGTGGATAGAGAGGAGAGAAGAGCTGTGTATGTTAAAATAAAGAGAGCGGTCAGAGGAAAAGGTGAGAAAAGAATAAGGAAAGAAAGAGGAAGAAGAGGAAGGAGAGGAAGAGAAGATGAAAACAAGAAGAGAAAATAAAATAGTGTGGAGAAGTGAAAAAAATAAAAATATAAAACGAAAAACGAAGAGAAAAATAAAATGAAAAAGGAGTGTTCGTTGGTGGTCAAGATATTAAATTGGGAAAGGAGTAGAGGTGGGGTAAGAAGAGATAAGAATGTAAGTAATGAAAATGTGTGAGGTCTATGAGGTGAGGTGATGTGTTAGAATAACATTAAGGGATGGGTACAGAAAATGTTGTTGTAGAGGGATTTATAAAGTGGGAAGTAAACTAGAAAATGGAGGTGGCGGTCATGTTTTTATAAATAGACTTACGTGTTTATTCTACTGGCTAATGTGGTAGTGTAGGTAGGGGTATCAGAGAGATAGAAAGTAAGAAGTGCATATTGATATACGCACATACACACACATGTGTACATGTGTGTAGGCATGATTATATAGGCCTGCGTACTTGTGTATTTAAACCCGTACGCATGCATATATATATACACATACACACAAAAACATATACACGCACATACATATACACACATACGCATGTATGCACACATATGCACACACACGCATACATATACATACAAACACATATATAAGCACACACATACGCATACCCATAAATGCATGCATATACGCATACACGTCCGCACATACACATGCCTATATACACACGTAGACACATATACACGCACACACGTGGGTAGACACACTCGCACAAATGTACATATACCTACGCTCACACATCCGCATACGTACGCGTATACATGCCCATGTATGTAGTATTAAACAATTAAAATAATATTGGGATGTTAAAAAATAGTGGAAAATTAAATAGGGTTGTTGGGTATTACTTAAGTGGTGTTCGAGAAATGTGCTGAGTCATTATTTAGATTGCATTTTGGTCTGTGTTAAAATTTGAAGCTATTGAAAAGCGGTAGCTGCTTGTACCTAGGGCCTCATTATATATATTTAGTAGTATGTGTTTTAATATGTGGAATGACTCTTTTAGGTATAGCTGACAGGCTGAGTACTGACCTTTGTATGGAACTCTGAATCTATTATGGACCATAACATGATATAGAGAAGGTTTCTACTTTTGCGAGGATGTATGTGACTGCCGAAAGTTGTGGATTTACTGTGTATTTCGTATCTAAAAGAATTTAGAAGCGCAGCGTATCCTTGTTTTAAATTTGTAGTTGATCCTATATATATGGTTGTGGAATTGCGTAAAGTATTGATGACGTGCATTTATAAATTACATTAGACCTTCTGCAATGGGTTTGTAGAAGGCAGATGGTCCAGGACGGCCGTTACATAGTAGTGCATTGTGTGGATTATTCTCAGGAATGGAGGAGTTGATACTGTCAGTGGAGATGTTCGGGATGGGAGTAGATTGGTCTATGTTATTAACATTATTATTACCATTATTACTATTTCTATGGTTGGTGTTATTTATCTTATCTGTAATAGTTATGGAAGTTGTTTTTGCAGTATTCTGGTTAGTGTTAGTGGGATTGGTAGGTTTTCTGCTGTGGATTAAAGTATAGGGTTCGATATTGGAGGTATGTATATGTTGGGCACTTGTCTATTTAGAGTTGTTACAATGTAAGTTGAAAATAGAGAGAAAGTTTTCGTTTATTTGATGCTGTTATGATAGGCTTAAAATTGGGCGGGGAGGATGGGATAGTTTTCAGTTAGATCTATTAAAAATTGAGTAATATTTATGTTGACGAGGGAAGTTGGAGTACAGTATATTGAAAAAGGATTTTGCTATGTTCTTAACGTTTAGTGAGAAGGTGGGGCGTATACCATAGACCAGAGCGTCCACTACTTTTGTTTTTGGTTGTTTAAGAGTAGTGCTTTCTATATTTTTAGGTATTAGAGTTGGGTAATATGGCTTGTTATATTTAGCTGTTTTAGTTTTTGACCTAGTACAATATGTGTGCGTGCAGATTGTAATCTTTCTTAATCTGGGTTCTCCTGGGGTTCTAGTATAGTAGTGCGTGGTCTGTTGTGATTCTGGTAGTTGGAATGCCGTTGTGATATGATTTGAGATATATGTTTTTTTAGCCTAGTATTAGGAATGTATTTTATTTGTTGGGAGAAGCAGCTGGCAGCGAGCGCTTGGTTGTAGTATGAGGCGTGTTTATCGAATATTTCCTCCGTGGATGAGAGGTCAAATATACGAATTGAGATACCCTTACCTATGTTATCAAAGGTGGATTGATGTTTAAGTACTTAAGGTATTAATTAGGTTTGTGATATGGGAGATTTCTAAGTTTAAAGTTACGGCTAGAAAAATTAGTGGTTTTGTGGGAGTTTTCATAAGTAATAGATAGATTGAGGCTAGAGAAAAATATGCGTAGATCTTTCCTAGTTCATTCCAAAGAGGATTTATTTAAGTTCTAGGTTACTAGCAAGGCCTCATCTCTGTAGAAGCCTCATCTCTGTAGAGGCCTCCCTTGATGTTAGGGTGTTAGGGAAATGCATCTGGAGCTGATGGAGCATGTATAGTCCGACGAGGTCGGTGACTTGCGCGGAGTCGGATGATCCCATAGTAATGTCAAATAATTTGCTATAGTTATTGTTATAGTTATTGTGGTTGGCCCGGTGCCAAATTTTACCCTCAAAGAAATAAGGGTTTTACAGGCATTAAGGATTATGTTAATTTCTAGTGGGGTCAGATTAGTTAGATTCCTAGCTAGAAGGAGCGCTTGATTAAGAAGTTTGGGAGAAATAGAAGAGTAGTAATTATTTATATCGAATTGTAGGAAAAAAGAAGAGTTTTTGTTGTTAAAGAGCTGGAACCATGTTATGACTTCACCTGTACAGGACCATAGGTTGACATTCAATTTCTCCTTGACGACTGGCATTATTTTATCTAGAATACATCGAACCAACCCTATACTTTAATCCACAACAGAAATCCTGCCAAACCCACTAGCACCAACCAGAATACTACAAAAAACAACTTCAATAGCTATTACAGATAAGATAAATGACAACAACCATAGAAATCGTAATAATGGTAATAATAATGTTAATAACATAGACCAATCTAACAGTATTACACC
The DNA here is from genome assembly GCF_001194135.2 of Octopus bimaculoides. Taxonomy (NCBI): domain Eukaryota; kingdom Metazoa; phylum Mollusca; class Cephalopoda; order Octopoda; family Octopodidae; genus Octopus; species Octopus bimaculoides. The sequence goes on from NC_068993.1 coordinate 30,995,002, forward strand.
TCTATTCCTGAGAACAATCCCCACAATGCACTACCATGTAATTGCCGTCCTGGACCATCTGTCCTCTACAAACCCATTGCAGGAGATCTAAAGTAATTTATAAGTGCTCCGTCCTCAATACGTTACGCAATTGTAAAACATATATATAGGATCAACTATACATTTAAAACAAGGATACGCTGCACCTCTCAATTCTTTTAGATACGAGAAACGCAGTAAATCCACAACATTCGACAATCACATACATCATCTTAAAAATAGAACTATTCCTTATATCATGTCACGGTCTATAATAGAGTCAGGGGTTCCATACCAAGATTAATACTCAGCCTGTCAGCTGTACCTAAAAGAGTCATTTCACATATTAAAACACAACTCTTCAATACTACTAAATAGATATAACGAGGCCCTAGGTACATGCAGCCACCACTTTTTCCATATCTTCAAATTTTGCCACAAACCTAAATGCAACCTAATTAACCACACAGCACATATCCGGAACAGCACTTAGGTAATCCCCAAAAACCCTATTTGAATTGCCATTAATTTGTTAACTCCCCAATGTTATTTTGATTGTTTAATACGACACATATTGGCATGCATACGCGTACGTATGCGGATGCTGATGTATGTGCGTACGTATATGTATATGTGTGCGTGTAAGTGCGTGCATGTGCGTGTACGTGTGCATATATATACATATGTGTATGTATATGCATGCGTGTGCATGCATGCGTATGTGTGTATATGTATGTGCGTGTATACGTATGTGTCTATGTATATATATGAATACGTAAGGGCTTAAATACACAAGTGTATTTAATTGTACATATGTGCATGCATATACCAATATACACATCTTTCTCTCTGATTCTCCCACCCACACTATCACATTAGCCAGAATAAATACATAAGTCTATTTATAGAAACTTGTCCATTCTTAATACCCTTCCCTTCCGTTTTGTAGTTTACTGCTCACTTTAGAAAAAAACCCTCTTATACCTTTTTTTGTACCCATCACTTAAAGCTATTCTAACATATCACCTCACATCACACACCTCACGCATATTCATTACTTACATACTTAACTCTTCCTATCACTCCTCTACTCTCCCACCCCCTCTTAACATCTTGACCACCAACGAACACTCCTTTTTTCATTAAAAAAATGTTTCTCCTCTTTTTTCACTTCCTTACACTTTTTTATTTTCTCTTCTTGCTTTCATATTCTCTTCTTCCTCTTTCTTTCCTTTCTCGCCTCTTCCATTTATATCACTTCTACACACCACTTCCCTTGGATAATGGAACTGCAACTATAATATCTTAATACATTTTCATTTTAATTTCTACATTCATTCTTCTATTTCAATATATATTTCCTTTTGGTTCCTTTTCCAAAATAACTCCTATATTGAATTCTAATATTTCCTTCTATTTGACCATCTCACATCGTTTCTTATGAAGGGATATCCCTAATATCCCAGAAACAGCTGTAAGACTAAATTTCTCTTTATAAATGTCCTGAAAACTCCACACAGCCTTGGCTTTGTTGTCTCATTTTATTTAACATATATATGCTCATACAAGAACCGCATTAGACTCCTCGTCTAATAGTATTATTATCGAACCGATACTTTAACTACGGTCCTTCCATAGAACTTACATAGCGTTACCTGTCACCTTGGGTCTTCTGAATACCAATACTTCTCATACAAACACACGCACACACACACACACACACACACACACACACACACACACACACACACACACACACACACAC
>NC_068993.1:30996846-30997450 GCF_001194135.2 Octopus bimaculoides
ATATATATATATATATATATATATATATATATATATATATAAACACATGTATATTTACACAAACACACATACATCTAAATATAGACATATATTTGTTTATAAAAAATACATCTACACAAATACGGTCCCATACTTATTCACAGGTACACTCATATATGAATATGTAAAGAAACCTATGTATAAATAAATACATCTGTGCACAAAAATGTACATACATCCCAAAAATCATACGTAAATGCATATTGATATATTTTTTTTAAAGTAATGGTAATAAGAGTAAAAATAAGAGTAAAAATAAGGGTAAAAGTAAAAATATAAATGATAATGCGTATATGTACACAAAAAAAAATTAATAGAAACACCTCTAGTTTATACAAAACCCTGAATATGTATACACAGACACACACACACATTTTCTCTCACATATACACGTGTATATATAAACACCTATACCGGCATATTCATACGTACATAAATTTTGTATGTGTTGGTTGTTACAAGAGTTTATCAAGATTTAAAATATGTTCTAATTTAGGTTAATAAATTACGAAAGTTTAGATAAATAATTTGAATCGTAAATAATTTTAATATTCTAACCTTTGAG
>NC_068993.1:31000805-31001787 GCF_001194135.2 Octopus bimaculoides
TCTCTCTCTCTCTCTCTCTCTCTCTCTCTGTCTCTCTCTCACTCTCTCTCTCTCTCCCTCTCTCTTGGAGGAAAACACGATTTTATTGTTTGCAAGTGAACAAACAAATATTGATATGAGAGGGACAACTGCTGTATTATTATCTTCTTTGTACTAAATTTGATTATTATTATACGTGCACACACACACATAATATGGACACACATATGGACACACGTATGCAGCTATCTCTCTGCATTTGCAGATGCAATTTGGTCGTAATTGGATGTGTACTCATATAAATATAAAAGTTTGCACCAAGTTTTGACGCCAGAAAATATTGAAAACTATGTGAAATCACGCATTCAGGTGCACACATATACAATTAAAATCTATTACTGCATGTTCTAAAAATGTATAACACAGGTAACAAATATGTCTGTGTGCGTACATAAAAATCTTTTCTAGTAAAGGCACACAGCCTGAAACTTTGGTGGAGGGGATAAGTCGATTATATGAACCCCAGTGAAACACTGTTACTTAATTTATCGCCTCCGTAATATGAAAGGCAATGTCGATCTCGGAGGAATTGAACTCACAATGTAGCAACGGATGAAATGCCGCTAAGCATTTCGACCAGCATGCTAACGATGCTGGCGGCTCGCTGCTTTCGTGTGCACGTACAATAGTAATGAAGTTTAATATAAGGGAGACAATAATCAAGAATGTGTTCCCACTCATATGAATATCTGCTTGTTTATTCTAAAAAAAAACACGTGCGAACTCACGTGATTCTATCGTAAATTTATTGTGTCTTCATGCAAATGGAGACGGACTCCAACGTCTCATGCAATAGGCTTTAAAATTGTGAAGAGATATACTTCTCTTGACATGAAACCAATGGTAATCTGGTTAACCCACAAATAAATAATATCTATCCATGAATGCGATGCTTAGCACTGTTTCTAACTGTTCGATATTAGGGCATATATATATATATATA
>NC_068993.1:31001947-31005826 GCF_001194135.2 Octopus bimaculoides
TATATATATATATAAATTTTATATATATATATATATATATATGTGTGTAATTGAGATCAGTTGAAATTGGTACTTTAGGTGAAGCACCAAATCAGTGCGGTATTTCCTGTACAACTCAAAGTAAGGTGAATAAAATCAAAATTAACGACAGGATATCAAGAAGTGATGCAGTGCGACAGTTTCAAACGGCTGCATGTAATTGAACAATGCAATCATTACATCAGTATAAATACAGGGCTATCCTCAGCTGCATAAATAAATAGAATTCTCAATCAGTTTCCCATCTTAATATAATTTTACTCAAATTCTCTAAAAGAGCAAGAGGTGGGAAAGAGTCCATATTGCTACTAATGTAGCTAAGAATACACTACACTTCTAAGAACTGTATGAAGTTTGTTAGGGTCATAGTTTGTAAAGGATTTTGATTCATTTTTAATTTATTAGTCTTTTTTTTATCAACTACTAAATCTAAGACTAGAGGAGAGCGTCTGTTTAGAATGAAAGACAAGAGTGAGTTGGCAGTTTATTGTTGGGTATGATCATAAATATTGTCAGGATTTTCGGATTTCTATCAGTAACTGTCTATAAAGGAAACTAGTTAGGGAAAGACCCCGAATCAAGATGTTAATTACCAGTTAAAAGGGCAAGACGCTAATAAAACCTATGATGTTAATACAGAGGAAATTATCATGGGGTACAATGGATGATTGTATATAAACAATATTGTTATGTTGTATGAAAATAAAATTTAAGATTACTAAAATTTATGTTATAACCAGATTAGATAAAATGTGTATATATACCAATTTTCAACATTAGAAAGGGAAGATGACATAGAATTAGTTTAATAATCATTCCTGCACTTAATTATTTACTTATTATGTGGTTTCTATAAAGATTGCTCTGGGTATTTACTTATGGAATACTGGGGCGATAAATCATGCTATCTGTATATTAATTATAAGCTAAGAATCCGAAAAAAATCGGAAAAAATCAGTTGTGCACAGATACATACACATATGTAACTATGTGCACACATGCAAATATACACAAATATTTGTACTTTATTACGAGTATGTTATAATCAACTCTCATAGACTTAAGTACCTAGAAAGCTTATACCTCTCTGTAACAATATTAATACCTTATAAGAGATAAGCGGTTAATAAGTAAAGCTATCAAACTAAGAGAAGAAAATAAATTATAGAGAATAGTAAGAAAAAATATATAACTTATTATATAAGAAAACTAGGGGCTAAGTTCACATCAGACATGACACTAAAGATTAATTTCCTTATCTAGGTTCAAGTGTAGCACCTTTAAACGTTAATTTCGAAAATATTTAAATGTACGGGTGACACTATGTACGCATTATACCCTTAGGTCTAATCTATTATTAATCAGGTTGTTCTTGCACCTATACTAAGTCTTATAAGTTTCCATAGAGCACAGCTCACACCCGTATCGACTATCTCTATAAAGCTGCGCGTTCCGTATTATATCCCATTTAAGGCTAAATTCAATTCTGCTTTCCTTCAGTTCCCAAAATATTGCTTGATAAGGACGTACAATTGGCCTTAGGTTTGAGCCTAAAAGATGAAAAATGGTTATTAATACGTTCTTCATATTTATTGACCATCCTATGTATACAAAGTTACCAGCTACAGTTGTGATTGTACATTTAAAATTTCTATATATTTATGCAGCTGCGGATAGGCCTTCATTTGAATTGGTTGTAATGATTGCATTGTTCAATTAAATGGAGTCGCTTGAAATGGTGGTATGACATCACCTCTTGATATCCTGTTGCTTATTTTGGTTATATATATATATATATATATATATATATATATATATATATATATATATATATATATATATATATATATATATATATATATATATATCTGTGTGTGTGTGTGTGTGTGTGCGTGTGTGTGTGTGTATGTGTATGTATGTGTGTTTGTGTGTGTTTGTGTGTGTCTGTGTGTCTGTCTGTCTGTGTTTATGTATATATATGTTTGTATATGTAATGTATTTGTGTATGAATATATATATGCATATATACATTAGATGTAATATTACTTAGTTTTCTCCTAATTTTCTTAACCTCAGGAAATATACACACACTCTTACGTCTGCTCGTTTTATTTGGATACGTGAGTATGTTGTGAGTATGTGTCTATAAAAGCTGCTTGTACTTGTATTTGTGATAAAATGTGTACGTGCATATCTTTTTACGCCTGACTACTTACATTATGATTAGATCTGAATATCGATTACGTAAGATCTAACAGTAAGATGTAATATATTTAGTTACACCCTCGTACGCCATACACACAAACATAAATACATTCGTGTGTCTGAGTGTGGGTGTGTGTATGCATGTGTACATTCCTTTATATATACGAATAGAAATATATTTACATAGATACATCCTGTCAACACAATACATATACTCTACTACTACTACTATACTACTAACACTACTACTACTAACACTACTACTACTACTACTACTACGACAACTACTACTACTACCTCTACTACTTACAGGACTCCATGATGTCTACAAGTAGTTAACGGGAGTTGATGCATCGCCAGCTTTGTTAACTGGCAATAATGCGCTAACTGGATTGGTTGACCCTCTACTGATCGTTGACTGAAGAGGCTCTTCTGTTCACACTGTGTCGTGTAGTTTCGTCGAAGCAATATCGAGGAAATGAAGGTCATATATTGCATAAAGATTAATACACCTAAATTCGCATCCACCATGTTGCTCCCCATGGCTTCGATGTGACACTGGCTCGAACATCCTCGAGGTTAACTCCACTATATACACACCGTTGGATGGGCTTTGATTTTCATCCTGCAGTATGTCAAAATCACTTTCGTCACCAAGTAAACTTGGTGGATTTGCCGGTTTAGTCGCCGATCACCCGCCAATATGAGGTGTTCTACTAGGTTATATGTTACCTGTTAGCACTTGAGAGAGAACTGACAATAATATATGTACATATATATATGTGTGTGTGTGTAGATGCCTACGTGTGTGTGTGTCTGTGTATGTGTGTGTGTATCTGTGTGTGTGTGTGTGTGACCCGTGACCATTCTCCTCTGTCTGTCCACTTCCTTTCTTCGCTTGACCGTTAACTCGTTCAGTCACGCTTCTCTCAGGCTCTACTTCCAATAGTCAGTTTGTTTCTTCACCGTTGTTTTCTCCCCTTCGTTCTATTTTCCAATCATCACGACTTTCTGTTCCCAGTTTTTGAGGCATTTTCCTTGTCGTACTCGTGTTATCCAATCCTTGTTTCACAGCCATATAGGCTTTAATTTTGTATATTGTATATTTCATTTCGTTTTTGTATATTTATATTCGTACCATTACTTGTGTCGTTTGTTTTCGTCACTGTCCACAACTTTAGCTCACTATTCCTAGCAGTTTTTCACCGCTGACGCCACCAAAAATGAAACATGGTTCCTGTTGAAAGCGTGAAATTGGAACGAGTTTTGGACGATAACTGATAAGGAATGAGAACGTTCATAACTGGTGTGTGTCCGTTCCGTTCGTTGTCTTGCCGAGCTCCTGTTCAACTTTTGTAACATTATTTAATTTAACATCATTCACCTATCTTTTCCCCTCTCTATATACATACGTACATACATACATACATACATACAAAGATACATACATACATACATACATACATACGTATATATATACTAAACAAACCTTTCCGACGAACGGGAACGGGAAACTGAGTAACAGTTTTTGTGATATTTTTGCTGCTTTTTAATAAAGCATATTACTCTACCTCTAGTATTCGAGTACTATTTTTTTCACCTTGTTTCGCATGTATATACTTACTCTGGTATATA
>NC_068993.1:31006348-31009393 GCF_001194135.2 Octopus bimaculoides
TATATATATATATATATGTATGTATGTATGTATGTAGACGCACATACACACTAATAATAAGTAAATGTTCTCTACTGAGCACTAAATACGATATAGTTCCTTGTGTCCGACTATGAGTGCAACAATGAACATTGTTAATCTGAATGTCGGAAATGACTAAATAACGAATCGTGAGATTAAATTGTAGATTCCGTTTATACTCTCTCAACTCGTATTGTTGTTCTGTTAATCTGTTATTCTTTTATTAAGCAACATATTAGCAGGATTCAAAATTATTTTAATTTATAAATGATATAAAAATGTTTCTACATTAACTGTGTTACATTTTCGTTTTTAAGGACATGATTATTATGTTGTTGAAAATAACTCGATACATATGTAATATTCTTTTAAAAGTTTTATTAAAATATCATTCTCAAAATATGAGAGAATATTCATTAACTTCATAATGTGACCCTCTAAAATAATTAATTGTGCAAGCCACTCCATCCAGCGTTTAACAAATCGTATCCGCTACATGTTTTCTCTCATCTGTCCTTCAGTCAGGCACCAGATCTTACGTAATATGAACCTACAAGAGCTATTTTTTGCCCAGATTTATTAAGTAAACGCCGCTAGTCGTTGTATTCTTTCAAGAGATTGATACACCTAATTGACTTTCAAATACACCGACTAGATTTGCTCACTCTTAGGATCAGCCCTACATCATATGTCCATGACAACACACACACACACACACACACACACACACACACACACTCTACCAGATTATCCGGCAAAGGTTTTGACTTCCCAAACCGATCTTGCTATCTCCTCACCTCCAATGTATGTGGAACACCAACTACTTTTTCAGACGCGATTGTAAACTGAGCCAAACTATGTTCTAGAGTTCCTTTACTCCTCGCTACACCAAACCTGTTATGTTTGCCTCTTCCTTCTAATGTAACACTTGTCCTTTTATCCACATATCAGCTCCTTATGCGCTTCTTGACCATCTTTCCAAATCACGGATCACTTGACCACAGTCACCCAGAATACTATTTACTGCCTCAAAACATATTGTACATTGGGAAAACTGCATTGATATTTAGTCATGAGACTGTTCAAAAAAGACTTCAAAAAGTAGCGACTTATTTTGAAATAAATATTTGGGTCCATGGTGTTATCAGTTACCTGCAAAAAAGGGTTAGTTCCCAAAGACATTCATGCTGCCATGGTTGCTACACATTAGGGGATGACGCTCCAGCATTATCAACAGTGGGCAGTTGGATTTGGGAGGGAGCGTCTTGAAGATGACCCGTGGTCTGGAGATCTTGCAGTGCTACTATCAAGGAAACCATTGATCATGTTGACCACATGGTAAGTGGCAGGCGATTAACTATTTATCTGCAGAGTAAGTTATAGACTCAGTGTTTTGGGATATAAAGGCACTGTGTTTATTGACTATGTTCAAAATACTCACCGAGGCAGTTACGAAATGCTGTCAAGACCAAACGCCCATGAAAACTGAAAAAAGTGGGGGGTTTTGCATCAAGACAAAGCTCCAGCACACAAATCTTTGGTTTCAATGGCTGCTGTGCGTTCAATAGCTTTGAACTGGTTGATCACCTATCCTCTTGATTTGGCCCCACCTGAATACCATCTGTTTGTCAACACGAAAATACAGTTGGCTCGAGACCAGAGTTGCAATGGTGATGAAGTCATATCTGCTGATGTTGAGTGTTTTGACCAATCGGATGAAAGCTTTTTTACTAATGGGATCCAATCACTGCCACATCGATGGAAGAAGCGTGTCGAGTGCAAGGAATCCCATTTCATGAAAGTGCCTCAGTCAACCTATGAACTTCTCAGTCGACCCTCGTGCTTCAGCACCTATTGTCCCACACACAATGCCCACACATTTTATTCCAATTATTTCATCCCGTCTCCCTCACCTGATGCACACACATACACACACACACACACAAACACATACACACACACACACACACACACACACACACACACACACACACACACACACACAAACACACACACACACACACACACACACACACACAGAGAAACAAATGAATACCTTATACATCTTTTCAACAGACTGCTGTCTCTCACGCTATTTTTCGTGATTACATCACTTACACTTCACTCTTCTAAAAGTGCTGTGTTTTCACTATTCCCTCTTTACAACTCAAGCATAGTTTGCCTTTAACAAAGCTTTTATTTCTTTCCTTACCTCTTAACGAGAGAACATCATCTAAAACGCCGGACTTCCTCCTCTTCTTTAAAAAAATTAACTTTGCTCAAAGACCGCTCTTGCTTTGTATCCGACGTGGAGAATATTTACTTATGTTGATATCACTAACTACACTTATGCAAACTAAGCACGGATTAATTTCTGATTTTCCTCGACTTTTCCGTATTGTATTAACTGCTTTATTAAAGAGGCAGAATGTCTCATAAAGATCAGGGCATATATATGCACATACATACAAACATGCATATATACATATATATATATATGTGTGTGTGTATGTGTGTGTGTGCGTGTGCATGTACGTGCGAGTGTGTGTATCTGAGCAGGCTATGGGGTAAGACGTTTCCTTCGTAAGTACATGACTCCGGCTCCAATCCCATTGCGTGTCACAGTGTGTCTTTCACTAGAGCTCCGGACCGACCAAAAGCTCGTAATTTGTATTTGGTGGACGGAAACTGAAAGCAACCCGTCGCATATATATATATATATATATATATATAAACATAATTAAGGGAACAGCAACACAGTTGCTTCACCACATACCGAAGTTCAGAAATAGCAGCTAAAGTGCTGAAACTCCAACAGATAGCATTACTTGTAACTCACAAAAGCAAAACAAGAAGAAAAGAATAACGAACCAATCTAGTCGTAGTTAACTACGACTAGTTCCTGAACTTCGGTATGTGGTGAAGCAACTCTTGCTGATCCCTTAATTATGTTTATAAATGTATAAGAACTTTTAAATAAGTTCTTCACCGATAATGGTGTTTACATATCGAAGGGCTTGGTAA
>NC_068993.1:31010100-31010597 GCF_001194135.2 Octopus bimaculoides
CAATTTCCGTCTACCAAATCCACTCACAAGGTTTTGATTGGCCCGAGTCTATAGTAGAAGACTCTTCCCCAATGTCCAACGCAGTGGGACTGAACCCGGAACCATGTGATTGGAATGCAAACTTTATATTACACACCCACATCTACGCCTATATATATATATGTGAACGGTGTGGGTGCGTGTGTTTGTGTGTGTGTGTGTGTGTGTGTGCGTGCGTGAGTATGTGTTTGTGTGTGTGTGCGTGTGTGCGTGTGCTTGTAGGTCTTTGTATATGTCCTACACTACTGCTTGACAATCGGAGTCGGATTGTTTACTTTCCTGTAACATAGCGGTTCAGCATAAGAGACCGATAGGATAATTGTCAGGATTAAAGACAATAAGTACTGGGGTCGATTCCTTCGACTAAAACCCTTCAAAACAGTGCTACAGCATCGTAGCATTCTTATGATTAAAAGATGTAAAAGGTAAAAGATTTATGTTTATGCATGCGTGTATGG
>NC_068993.1:31011383-31012646 GCF_001194135.2 Octopus bimaculoides
TATATATATATATATATATATGTGTGTGTGTGTGTGTGTGTGTGTGTGTGTGTATGTATGCATGTGTGCACGTTTGCAAGTATGTATTCTGCATATTCCTGTGATTCTGTGTTTATATTTGTGTGCTTGTGTGTGTTTGTGTATTTGTGTTTGTGTTCATGTTAATGTGTTTCTATGTGTGTGTGTATGCGTGTGTGTCTACCACTGTCTCTTTGTGTGTGCATGTTTCAGTGTGTCGTTGTGTGAGGTGTGCGCGTGGGTTTCAGTCTTCATTTCCATGTATGTTGTAAGTATGTATGTATGTATGTATGTATGTATGTATGTGTGCCAGTCTGTCCTTATCACCTATGTACCTATCTATCTCTATATCTGTCCATATACATATACACATATATGCATACACACACAGACACACACACACACACACACACACACGCACACACTCACACTCCTGCATAACGGCCTACTAACTATACTGTCTGAGTATATATAAACTGTGGGTATTGGGGTATGATGCTTTCTATGTATATTTCCTATTTAGTACTGGAAATGTTTCGTTAATGAAGACATACTCTTGTACATGTCTGAGTGTTGGGTTCGTCACGTGCTTGGATAAAATGCGATGCGGATGTCAAGTTGACCCAGTGTTCCTCCATGTTGATGTTTGGCATGTTGGTAGAGTATGGAAGATTTTTTTGTCGCCATATTGACTTAGATGTGCATGTAGTCTCTCCGCAATGCTCCTAGATGTCTTACCTATGTATATTCTTATCTTGCACCTTATGCTGTAGACTACACTTCTAGTTCTAAAGTTAATGCCAGGGTTAATCTTACATACCATGCAGTTATCATTGGTGCATGTATTCTTAAAGGGGTACGTCCTTCATAGTTGTGATTTCATGGAGCTTTCTGGCTTGTCAATGATCTAACGGTTGAGTTTGGTCTCTTTCAGAGCTTCCCTAAACCTACGATCTAGTTCTCCATGGGCTATGGCCTCTACAAACATCATTCTTTGATATTTGTTTGTCTTGTACCACGTGTTCACCCTGATTGCTTTGTTTTATCACAAAATCTTTGTATCCTATGCAAAAGATTGCAAGTCGCAACGAAACTTTTAGTAAAAAATAATAAATGAGTGGAAATCAGGATTCTCCCCAGATATAACATGATACGATATATATATATATATATATTTATAATATAATATGATATATATATATATAAATATAAATATAAATATATATATATATATATATATATATA
>NC_068993.1:31013024-31019624 GCF_001194135.2 Octopus bimaculoides
TATATATATATATATATATATATATATGCGCACTCGTGTGTATATAAATGTGTATGCTCACCCATATCTCGCCATATACAACTGCATGCAATTATGCGGGCTTGTTTGTGTACATTTAATAAATTACGCCTTCCATAAAATATGTACATGTATAGTATTTGCAAGCGAGTGGTAATGTCTGTGCGCGCGTGCGTCTATTTATATATTTCTGTTTGCTTGTAATGAATTGTTGGCGACCACGTATGTGTATTGAACAAACGACGAATTGAATACGTTCTTCACAACTAAATGTCATACTGATATGAATCTATGTTCCAACACTGAAAGCTCCTAATGACGATCTGCTCTATTACAGTAATCATTATCTATCATTTTCACTTTTACACTCAGCTCAATAAATCTTCTTCATTTTATTGATTGAGTAGATTCCGTTTGGTATTGTTTGAGACAGCTATCTGTGTAGCAACATAATAAGTAGTTCAGATGTGAATTTACATCAACAATCTCGCTCCTCAACGATAACACATTGTTTTAATTTTGATCGAGATGAAGATGGTGATGAGATGTTTCATAGTTTAACAATAACAACAACAAGAGTAACAAAAGCAAACAACGCCAACATCAACGTTACTGTTACTTGCAGTAATAGTGCTACTACCAATAAAAAAACAACAGCAGCAACAGCAACAATAATAATACTTCTTACTAAAATCACAAGGCCTGAAATATTTGGGGAGGGTACTAGCCGATTTGCATCGACTCCAGTTTTTCACTGGTAATTAATTTATCTGCCGAAAAGATGGAATGCAAAACTCGACCTCTGCAGAATGTGAACTCAGAACGTGAAGACGGACGAAATACCGCTAAGCATTGCGCCTGTAGTGCTAACGATTCTGCCAATAATAAACTGTCAAATACTGAAATTTGTAAGATTGATAATAAAATCCGAAATTGTTGACAATGAATAGAATGCACTACCCTAATACAGATGTAGATCAACTTTATTTGCCAAAGAAAGAAGGTGACCGTGGACATGCACAACGTGAATTGACACTGAAATTTGCCATGACTGGCCTAAATATTTATCTGAAAAACTCTGATAACTGGATGGTAAAACGTGTCTTAAAGAACAAAAACAAGAAAATCTCATATTCAGTAACAAAAGCAGCAAGAAAATATCTAAGTGAATCCAAAAGTCCCAGACTTAAATAAAGCGGGAAAAAGCACAGAGAAAGCTAAACGTATGTTACAAATTCTGTCTTAAATAATCTCGCTGATAAATGACACGAAAAACCACTCAATGACAAACACCTAAAAAGAGGTAACAATGCAAATGTTGACAAAGCCCTTACTCGTCAATGGTTAACGTCTTATAGTTTCAAATCAAAAAGAGAAATGTTTACTATAGCAGCTCAGGATCAATGCCTATCTACCAGAAGCTACCAGGCCAACATCTTAAAAGACGGTAGTAGCTCAGTATGTCGTGTATGTAAACAACAAACTGAAAACATCAATCACATTGGTTCCATGTGCAGCCTTCATGCATCTTAAGAGTATGGCAACAGACATGATAGAGCGGCATAATGTATTCACTGGGTAATTTGCAGGGATCTAGGTGTGACCCATGATAAAATCTGATGGGTACACAACCACCTCCAGTGCTTCAAAATGATCATATCTCACTCCTATGGAACTTTTCTGTTCAAGCCGACAGAAAGAGAGAGGCAAATAAACTGGACATTATATTGAAGGATTTCAGACGAAAGTCATGCCGCTTCATTGGCAAATAGACCAGACATTATTTGAAGGTTTTCAGATGCCGCTTCATCCGTATAACTGTCCCAATCGACATAAATGTATCTGTCAAGACCTACCAAAAACTGAACAAGTATAGAGATCTTGAAACAGAAATTGGCAAACTGTAGAAACAGAAACTCAAGACTAGAACAATACCAGTTGTCATACATGCCCTAGAAATAATAGCAAAAGAAGCTAATTGTTGCCTTCTCAGATTCCAGTAAATCAAACAATGGAAGAAATCCAAAAGATAGTTCCCATAGGATTTGCTTATATCTACGAAAAATACTATGTAATTCCAAACACATTTTAATCTGTAAACATATCATAAGTACTTTAAAATTCTTTCATTATTTTATTCTTCTAGACGTTTCAGTCATTTGACTGCGGCCATGCTGGAGCACCGCCTTAATGGGTGTTAGTCGAAGAAATCGACCTCAGGACTTATTCCATATAAGGAATCGTCGGCAACTAAACCGGCAAACCCACTAAGCTTGCTTGGTGAGGAGGGTGGAGTTTCGACACCCAGCGGTATTAAAAACAAAAGCCGACAAAGGGCAGAGGAACTTAAAAGAGTCAATGGCCATTCTGAAATCAGGCAGACAAAACTCGTGAGCCTTGGTTAATAGTCTGTCTAGGAGAAGGGACGCTCTGATTTAAAAATTGGGGTAGATAAGACTCCTAATCCAGAGTGGTGACAAACTGTCAGTGTCCAATGGCTCCATGCCTGAGATAAAGGGGAATGAACAGCGAATGGAGACTTAACTCCTGAGCAATATTTGGATGAAGATACGGGACCAAATGAAGCTCCCCTATGTCCTAGTGAGAGTCAGGATCATATTCCCTAACACACACAAATGCGAAGGGAACAGGCCCAACTTATGGGTAGTAAGAGCTCTACAGTCTTGGTTGGCTGCTTTGCTAAACCAACAGAAGTGTGAGAAAAGGCGAATATCTGGCGCCTTCAAATAACCAGTGTTCCGAGTAGGCTGTACTCGTTAGCCTTGGGTGGCAAGCAGGCTAGTAGAAGGAACACTCCGGGTCCCAAACCAGGGAAACAAGGACACTACTGCCCTGGTGGACTACCTTGATAGAGGTGGTGTCTCAATAAAAAGACCAGTTGGTAGTAACCTAAAAACACTCCCCATTAGTGAGTGAAAATGCCAAGCAAAATAAATGGCGATAACGGTGTGTACAGGACTGGAACCAATGGTGAAGGTGCCGTACTCGGCAGGTGCCCGACTGTGCAGCAGAGTGGGCCCGGTCGTAATCCGACAACTGCTAGCCATACTACAAAACATAGTCCTTGTACTGGTCAAAATATGCAACGCGCTCGCAAACACAAGTGGTCTGTTGATATGAACCAAAAAGCGACCCACTGCCATGAACAAGCCTTGCTAGACAAGAACAATGGCGAATGTAAAGCGGTCGGAAAAAGATTATTAGAATTTTGGAACCATATGGGTGTGTTCCAGATTACTGAAAATGGACATGTTAAACAGATAAGAATAATTCGGAATAGAGGCTTTCTTAATGAGACCTCTGTAGTGGTGATAATCTCGAGGAGACTAACTAGGTGAAGATCAGCGACTGCGTAGCCAAGGTGAAGCTTTAGTGGAGGAGACATCCGGCCAATGAATATAATGTAGAAAACCCTGAATTACGAGAGGATATGACTGACGAACGGAGAAACCTCAGGATAAGACTCGAGGATATAATAATTACAAAAAGAGAGATCAAGCTGGTGAATTTAAGAAGCCTCGACAATAACAATATGAAATGCGTGACCCAAAAAGTTGATGAGATTCTGAAATTCATTCTGACAAATGAGCTAACGGAAACAAGGGACTTAATCAGATGCGCTTCAATTTTAATAGGTGAACTGGTTGGAAAGAAAGAGCGGAAAGTAGCCGGAGAGAAGGAGCCATGGCGGAAACGGTGAATTGAAGGGGATATTCTAACTTAGCGTAAAGTTCTGAGCCGCATAGAAGAGTGGTTCAAAGGACAATGGAAAAATAGAAAAAAAGTGCAAGGGCATATTTTGACACGGAGTACCAAATAGAAAGGAAAGGGTTCAAAACTCTCATCGAAACCCCAAAACAACGTTAGAAGGCAACAATGGGGGAAATATTGCTCCTGATGCAAATCAAGCCAAGGAGTTCTGGAGCGGATCGTTGGGAAATAATGTGGTGCATAAAAGGGATGCAATGTGGATAGGAACTATTAAGACAGAATTACAAGAAGGAAAGAAACAAAGGAATATTGTCATAAGCACAGGTGATGTGAAAGAACAAGTGGGTAAAGAGTCTAGCTGGAAAGCCTCGTGACCAGATTCATGGCTTTTGGCTGAAGAGATGCCATGCGGTGCATGTAAGACTAACAGCCCAAATGAATGAGTGTGTCGATAAAAGTACAGTCCCCGTGTAAATAGTGGCTGGGAGGATAATACTTGTAATGAAAGATAGAAGAAAGGGGAACATTGTGAGAAATTACCCTCCCATGGCATGCCGAAATATAATCTGGAAGATATTCACTGGATTATGTGAAGCAAAGACACAGGAAGAAATACTACCAAGGGAACAAACAGGATGTAGGAAGAGTTCTCAGCGTACCAAGGATCACCTGGTCATCGATAAAACAGTTTTGAGGCATTGTAAAAAAATATCATACAAACATGTGTATGACTTGGATTGACTTTAAGAAGTCATATGATATGATGCTTCATTCTTGGATTGTTGAATGCCTGCAGATGTTTGGTGTTGCTGACAACACAAATTTTCTGATGCATAGCATGAAAGAATGGAAAACCAAATTGTACTCAAGTAATGTATATTTGGAAAAGTTAATATTAAAAGGAGAATCCTCCAAGGTGAATCGTTTACTCGCTTAATTTTTGTAATTGCACTAATACCCATAACAATGACACTTAGGAAAGTTAAGATGGGTTACCGATGTGGGAAGAAAGGCCGATCATTGAACCGTCTTTTGTTTATGGACAACCGGAAATTTTTTTTGGTAAATCTGAAAAACAAATAGAATCCTTAACTAATACAGTTCAGAAGTGTGGCTGGGACATCGGTATGGAATTTGGGATTACCAAATGCTCAGTACTTAATATGAAAAGAGGGAAGAAAGCAGCCTGCAGGGGGTTGCAGTTACCATCAGGAGAGACCATGTGTGAACCCGACGGTAGAGGGTATAGATATTTAGGGATTTTGGAGCTGGATGACATTCTACACAGATAAATGAAAGTCACGGTAAGCGAGGCTCATAAAAAAAGGGTGAAGATGGTGTTGAAATCCAAACTAAATGCCAAAACTTCGATCACCGCAATGAATATTTGGGCATTTCCGGTGGTCAAATATAGTGCGTCCATCCTCAAATGGACTAAGGAGGAAATATGAACACTGGATGGAAGGACGAGAAAGTTGATGACGCTACAGGGGTCGCTACACCCCAACGCAAACATAAACAGATTGTATATCAGAAGAAAGAATGGTGGCAAAGGACTAATTAGTATAGACCATTGCATAAGGAGTGAAAGGAGAATGCTTGCCGAATATTTGATAAATAGTGATGAAGACCTGCTGCAATATGCCACTAAAGATACGGATGTAAATGCAGATGAAATGATGGGCAAGGAAGAGTTTAACCAAAGAGTTGAGAAGAAGAGAAAAGAAGATCTTGAAATGAGAATGCATGGACAGTTTGAAAGGAATACACAAGACTTTAAGCATAATACAGCATCGTGGGCATGATTTGAGCGAGGTGATTTGAAGCGTACCACCGAAAGCCTGATCATTGCTGCACAAGACTTGGCTCTCGCTACCAATTCAGTGAGGCATAACATCTATAAAACTTCTGACACCCAGAAATGCAGACTGTGAAAAGTGTGTGGAAAATGTGACCCATTTGGTAAGTAGGTGTGAGAGCCTTGCACAAAAAGAATACAAGCGCCGCCACGATAAAGTGTGTGTGTGTATCTTCATTGGCTCTTACGCCGTAAATACCAATATGAAGTAACAGAGAAGTAGTATGAGCATGAACCAAGTAAAGTTATGCAGGTGGATGGAAAAGTAACGTTATTGTGGGACGATGATTTTCACACGGGTTGTGTAATCGAACACCGTCGGGCGGATATTGTCATATTGAATAAGAGAGACAGATACGCTCAGGCCATTGATGTAGCCATACCAAATGACATGAATGTAGTGAGTAAAGAGGTTGAAAATATCACCAAGTACTCCGAATTGAAAGTGGAAATGGCAAGATTGTATGGAATGCGGGAGGGTAATGTAAAAGTGATACCAGTGGTGGTCGGAGCGTTGCGTTCAATCCCATTGAAACTTCAAAACTTCTTAAGGCCACTGGAAGCCCCATCCAAAATTGATGTCTTGCAAAAAAGCTACCTTATTGGGCACAGCGCACATCTTCAGGATGTGACTTGACAGATGACTAAAGACTCCGGTGCATTTTTACCGGATGATAATAATGATGATGATGATGATAATAATAATAATAATAATAATAATAATAATAATAATAATAATAATAATAATAATAATAATAATAAGAAGAAGAAGAAGAAGAAGAAGAAGAAGAAGAAGAAGAAGGAGAAGAAATCTATTGAAAATACCAACGCACACATTATGGAACACGCGCGCAAATATAAGCACATGCATATAAATACACACACGAACACACATGTTAATGAAAATAATTTTTAAATTGTTTAAAATCTTGGAAATAGATTTAACGCAGAACTTAGGGAAAATATGAAGGGAGTTTACGTGTGTAATCGCT
>NC_068993.1:31020483-31027718 GCF_001194135.2 Octopus bimaculoides
TATATAGGGTGCAATGAATAAACTGTCGTCTTAATTACGCAAAAATGAAAATATCATTGTCATCTCATTTTAACATATGTTTACCCAAATCACATAAACATATCTTGAAATACTAAAGAGAAAATTTATTCGATTAAATCGTCATTGGTTTCAACTACGGGCTCCAGACGACTTCGGAATCTCCTGCAACCTTTCTGGACGGTCGCCTTGTTTAAGATGGGGAATGCTCCCATAATCCTTGCCTTCAGTTCATCTTTGGTGTTACAAGGAGTTGTGTTGGTCTGTCGCCCAACTGCGCCCCACACATAATAGTCAAAGGGGTTGCAGTTTGGGGAGTTCGGTGGACAGATGTTAGTGGTGATGTTATCGCAGAAATTTTCTGACATCCATGACTGGGTTCTCCTGCTTGTGTGGCATGAGGCAGAGTCCTGACCCAGGTACTTGATGTAAGCACTTGATGCAGGCCTCTGCATTGATATATATATATCAACACAAAGAAAGAGAGCGAGCGAGAGAGAGAGAGAGAGAGAGAGAGAGAGAGAGAGAGAGAGAGAGAGAGAGAGAGAGAGAGAGAGAGAGAGAGAGAAAGAGTAAGAAAGAAAGAAATGAATGTGTAAGAGTGCGAGTATGGAAAAAAGTATGGCAACTATATGTGTCAATATCTGCTGCTTGATGCACCAACTGTTAACAGAGGAGAAACCGGTTTCTGACAGATTCATATGTCTGACATGTACATGTATGAATACAGACATTACTTACACATTTTAAATATATCCATGCACATACACATATATGCGTATAAGTCTACGTATGCAAATACATGTATTTACGTAATTATAAATGTTTCATATACATTGTATATGTGTTTCTATGAGAATATACAGATACATACATACTTTGTGTGTGTGTGTGTGTGTGTGTGTGTGTGTGTGTGTGAGTGTGTGTGTGTGTTTGTATTTGTGTGTGTGTATGTGTGTGTGCGAGTGTGCATGTGTAAATAAACACTTTGTTGAATCTATATTTGCATTTTTGTCTGTTAAACTCGAAATGTTTGGCACCGCTCAGTGATGATATTATCTATGCATTTTACCAAAAAATCGATAAGGCATTCAAAGCATACAGATTGTAACATCCATATAGGCTCTTGACACTGGCTACAACATTCACATTACACCATACATCATACAGCATAACATCATACAGCACAATAAATACATTGAACTTTGATGTGCGAAATAGTTAACACCCCCTTCTTATACCAACTCCATTTCTGTCTAAACAACACACTAACAATGTTTTAGAGATGGTTCAATCGGAGTGATATTAAATATTATCTTTATTGTCTTCAACGATCGCCAATTAATTTTGCGGCTTTATACAAGCTTTTCTATAAGCTGTTTGATATATGTAAGCAATGAATCGCATTAGGACATTCATCATAGTTAAGAATGTCAGCCTGTTGTTTGTTGTTTTGTTACTTGCTAATATATGATGACTTAGATATATACACAGCCATAAAAACAATCAATATCGCACACATACGCACCTACACGCATGCATACATGTACATGCTGATGTGCAGAAAGTGAGAATGAAAAACACAGAGAGAGAAATGTACATTGATATTCTCGGCTACATATACAGTAAATTATGACATGACACAAGGCGCAGCCATTAATTTATGCATTTGTTATATCATACATCTCAAACGGGTGACGTCACACTTTGTGTGCCCATCTTAACGTAAAGTCATTGTCATTACATCTCCCTTCTTTACAAACATTTCGTGAGGTATTATTGTAGTCAATAGACACACAAAGTTTAAGTTATGGCAATATTACAACTTAAATTATCAACTTCAAATAAACTCAATTATATATTTGTTATCATTCTGATAATGCAATTTTCTTCAAAGTCCATGAATATATCTTCTTTAAATTGAACTGCCCATAAATGATTTTTTTTTCTTTTATCATTAAGAAAATAATCTCTTTAACTTCTTCAAACATGGAAGAATAATGAAATATGCTTTCTATCAGTTAACACTGTTCAACTTGTTTGACTTGAAATTCATCGTTTAACACAGTTCATGAATCTCTCTTTTCATGGAGCACTTCTCGAATTCAACAGTTCTCGATATCAATCTCGATATCGTTCCGGCATGTTAATTTTTCCTATGGATCTCGTAGTTTCATTACTGATAGTGACTGTAGTCTCAGACTGCATCAAGTTCATAGTCTCTTCACATTCTCCATTTGGCTGAGCTTTTGGATTCTCCACCATTCTACACCAAAGTTAACGAATT
This sequence comes from Octopus bimaculoides, assembly GCF_001194135.2. NCBI lineage: Eukaryota > Metazoa > Mollusca > Cephalopoda > Octopoda > Octopodidae > Octopus > Octopus bimaculoides. Next base: position 31,022,789 of record NC_068993.1, read on the forward strand.
CTGCACTCGTAAACTGCAGTCCTTTATCTGTCATGAGCTTATCTGGGATGTCGTGTCTGGCAAAGACAGATTTCACTGTTGTGGTTGTCACTTTAAATGAAAGGTCAGACAATTTCATAATTTCAGGGTACTTTGAGAAATAGTCTACACACACCAAGTAGTCAGTGTTCTTGTACACAAACAAGTCGGCTCCGACTTTGGACCACGGTCGATCAGAAATGTCATGGGCTCTTCAACGGTTGTTTTAGATTATTCTTTCTGTTCTTGTTGCACACAAAACATTGTGATACAAATTCTTCAATTTGTACAGTCATTCCTACCCAAAGGGTAACATCGTTGGCTCTGAGTATGCACTTTGTCACTCTGAAATCAGCATCATGAATTCTGTTCAACATTTCTGTTTGTAGTGTTGCAGGAACTACAATTTTGACAAATTGCTGGACCATAATTTCTGTTTTATGACCATCCGAACAGAATCACTGATTTCAGTTCTTGCAGTTGTGGGTCATTCGCTGTGGTAATCCTGAATTCGCTCAACTTTCCTGAAGTCATCGGCAATTGTGATACTAAGTCCAAATCACACTCAGTTTCATCATCCCAATCATTACTGCCTTGAAAATGTGTCCTGCTCAAGTCATTTGCAACAGTCAGTTCTTTGCCGGGTCTGTAGGTAACTTGAAGAACATACTTCTGTAGATGCAGCGACATTCTCTGCAACCCCTGAGGCACACAAAGCGTTTCTGAAATATGAATTCAAGGGGCTTGTGATCAGTTCTAAATGTTTTCCCATAGATGTACTGATGAAACTTTTCACATCCATGTAGGATACCTAGCATCTCTTTCTTAATCTGTGTACATTTCTTTTGCGAACTTGTCAGTGACCTCGAAGCGTACGCTACAGGCTTGTCAGCTTGCATCAACACAGCTCCTGGCCTTTTGGAGCTTGCATCTGTTGTTAACGTTACTGGCTTTGTAACACCAAAGTACTGTAGTACTGGAGTCTCTGTCAATCTTGTTTCAAATTCTTGAAACATGTTTATTGCCCTTCTTCCCAGTGCCATGCAATGTCCTTCGGCAATAACTCTCGTAGAGCTGCGGTTTCACTGCAGAGATTCGCATGAACTTTCTCAGATATTGTATCATACCGAGGACTCGCATCAGATCTGTTTTGTTTTCAGGCTCTGGCAATTCTCAGATAGCTTTCACCTTTTCAAGATCTGGCTTCAGTACCTTGTCAGTGAGAAGATGCCCTATTTATGCGACCTCCATCATTCTCAGCTTCCATTTCTTTGAATTTAATTTCAGACCACTTAACTGTATTCTGTTCAGAACGTCATGTAGTCTTTCATCATGTTGCTTGACATATGTACTCGACACCAAAATGTCATCAACAATACATTCTGTGCCAGATAAACTTTCCAGGATCTGTGACATTGTTCTCTAAAATACCTCAGGCGACGACTTCACTCCGGAAGGTAGTTGAGTGAATCGGTAAACATTCCAAGACATGCTGGTTTATGGCTGAGACTTAAATCGCAGGTAATCTTTCAACTTTCTCTGAAACTGTACGTCAAAATGCAGCTGTGTTGAATGGCATGGGTGGCAGTCGCAAACAATTGTCATGAAAACCGAAATGCACTTGCATCTCGTCAAGGTTATGGGTATAAAAATCAACTTTAAACACTTTCCTGGAATTTTTAATTTGGAAGCTGAGTTTGACGTTCCTGGTTATATTAATTTATAATTTGTTGAATTTGCTGTTGTTCCCTTTGTTGTGTGTATTTTAAAAAGAACACCTTGTTTTACTGCGTTTGGCAGAATTGTGAACGTTTACCCCCTTGTGTTAAGGGGGAAATTACCATTGTTTTTCTTGGGTGTTTGCACCCAAAATTATTATTTGAAAAATGAGTAGTTCCTCTGGCACAAGGCTACTACTGAATGAAATTTGAACATGCCTACGGAGGAAGAAATGTTGAAAGAACCAAAATCGAACCAAGAAATAACAATATGACAAATTTTGCAGCGACAGCTGGTGTGAACAGGAAAGACCCGAATATTGACCAAAAGGAATTCATCAAATATAAAGGACTGATTTACTCTGGAGCTTTTACTGTGGAAGTTGGAGGGTATGAGTGACATCCCGTGTGATCTCGATTGCGGAAGATCAGTTACGGCGTATGCGGACGACATCACTAACATCGTTTCCGAGGTGGACCACCTACAGAGGGTAGGCGAGGCCATTAAGGAGTGCGAAGCGGTGGCAGCAGCAAAAATTAACCAGGATAAGTCAGTCGGGCTTGCAACTCGGCACCTGGAGTGGCAAGTCGATACCTCCTAACAACCTCATCGGGCATTGGATGGAGGGCCCGGTTAAATTGCTAGGAGTCCAGTTCGGTCCTAACCTCCAAATAGAGAAGAATTGGAGCGAGGTGACGAGCAGGGCGAGCAACCTAACTCAGACCTGGTCTGGATGGTGGCTATCTCTGAAAGGAGAGGGAGGTCGCCAATGTGTTTATCGCATCTGTGATTATCATCTGGACGGTGAACGGGTGTGGTCTCCGTCTGTCAAACTGATCCTTCCTCGATTCACTAGTTTCGGTGAATTGGAGCTGTGGATTAAGCGTAGACCAAATTTGGGTGCGTGGCAGGCCGAATGTCGGCAGGCATTCGCTCTTGTCTGCCGGACGGGTAATGCCGGTGGCGAGGGTTCCACCTCGTAAAGGAAAAATGTGACGATGATCTGGGGGAAACCCTGGGCTTCGACGAAGGTCAGCTTACTGGTTTGTTCCGAGGGACATTGAGGCCGGAGCTTTTGGACAACTTCCAAAGGTCTCTGGCTTGGCAATGTTACTGAGGAACCTTACCAGTTGGAGATAAAGTCGCTAGGCATGGATATTCATGGCGAACCACTTGCCCAAGATGCGAGCAGAGCAGTGAAACCGTTCTGCACATTATTGTCCAGTGTCCGAAAATTTCGGAAATGTGGGGTATATGACGAATGGCTGCTGTCACGTCTGGAAAGAGTACAGCTGCCTACCGAGTGGATTATAATGATTGTTCCGCCATCCTCCTTGAATATGGAAGGCAAGGTGTGTCTTCTCGTGTGGTAGCGATGGCGAAAGTGATTGTTTGGAGGACACGAATGAAGAGAGTGACAGCGGGTGCCTTCATCTCCGGCCCTGGTTTGCTCAACCTGTTTATTTTCCATCTTAAAAGGAAACTAAGGCTGGACAGAAGGCGCTTGTCGCTCGATATATAGAGCAAAAGATGGAAGGAAGAGACGTGGAAATTGATAGAGTATGGACCCGCGTGAGAGTAAAACATAAGGGAAACTAAAATGTTCAGTGGTTGATCGGGGATTTTAGGGTCGAACTCGCCCCACTCCATTGTGTTGTTTTCGTATTGTTCGTTCATTTGTCTATATCATTCGTCAATTTTTAACTGCTCATTTTTAACGTTTTATAATTCTATCCCCGACACCTCTCATTTTGTATCGTCCTCCCTGTATTTAGCCTTCATGGCGGACATAAAATCAGTTCGTAATTAGGACGCTGAGTATTGTATTGTAAGTTGCTGCCTGTATTAATTGTTAATTTGATTGATGAATTTGCTGTTGTTCCATTTGTTGTGTGTGTGTGTTGTTTTAAAAACACCTTGTTTCACTGCGTTTGGCAGAATTGTGAACTTTTCCCCTCATGTGTGAAGGGGAAATTATTATTGCTTTTGTGGGGTGTTTACGCCCCAAAATTATTATTTGAAAAATAAGTAGTTTCTTTGGCAAGGAGATACTACTGATCCAATTCTGAACAATGTCAATCAATAATCAAACCCAAAAGCATACTATCCGCTCCAATTATGAAGAAAAGAGAGGGTAAAACCAATAGAATGTCCGCAGTCTGTCTACCCTATGTGAACGACCTCTCCGAAAAGATACAAAAGAAAAGCGGCCCATATGACATGAGGACAGTATTCAAGACTAATACAACACTTCGCAAATATCTCCTTCGAGTAAAACCACCAAAAGAAGAGAATAAGACCAATGCCAGCGTGTACTCCAACCCATGCAGCTGTGGTAAATTATACAAAGGCGAAACATGCCGCCCCCTCAAAATAAGGGTAGACGAACATCGCGAAGCTGTGACACGAAGAGATATTGATAAATCGGGTATAGTTGATCATATATGGAAAAATGGATACCACCTCCCCCTGTGGGATGAAGTCAAAATAATAGACAGCGAACACAACTGGAAAATACGAAATCTAAAAGAAGCAGTACATATGCTAGGACAAAACAACCTCCTAAGCAGACCGAGTGAAGATACGAGTAGCATATGGGGAGCGGTATTAAGGAAGGAGAAGAAAATATTAGATTTATAAGCCCTAAATTCAGTCCATAATTTCCGATGGGCATATGACGTAGTGGTTAATAGCGCGGGTTCCCAAGATTCCGAGTTTGATTCCAGGCTGTGATCTTAATAATAATAATAATAATGATAATAATAATAACATTAGGAATGAGAACCCAGGCTCCAAATTCCCCCAAGACACTTGATGAAGGCTGGAGGGTATATTAGCCGAAACATTGTGTTAACAACAAACAAGATGAGGACAAATGTAAATAATGTAAATAAATATCTGGTTTACTTGCCTTGATGGTCCAATCTTTACATACTGGGAAGTCCCAAAGAATTGTTACATATTCTCTGTCATTTACAGCTTCAGGGTGGTGATTGTACCATGTCAGCAGTTTTGATTTTACAATGGCGACACATTATCCAATATAGATATTGGCCTATTATTATTATTATTATCATTATTATTATTATTATTATTATTATTTTTATTATTATTATTATTATTATTATCATCATCATCATCATCATTATCATTATTATTATTATTATTATTGTTCAGTAGTTTTATTTTTATA
>NC_068993.1:31028921-31030278 GCF_001194135.2 Octopus bimaculoides
CTGGGACAGCTAAAGTGTTGATACCCATTATCTTGTTTTTAGCATTGAGCTCTGTTTTTAGTATTGATCTAACTCGTCTATAGTACTCTTTCTTTATTTTTTCTTTCATTTGTGTATGTTGTATCCTATCTAGTTTATTGACTCCTAAATACTTATATGGTTGGCTTTCGTCTAGTTCTCTTATTTCATTGGCTTTATCTAGTGTTATATTGCTACTTTTAACTAATTTTCCTCTTTTCAGGGTTGCTTTGGCACATTTATCTAATCCGAATTTCATATCTATTTCCTTGGTAAAGCCGTGTAATGTCTGTAGTAGTGTTTCTAGCTCTTTGTCGTTTTTTTTGCATGTTATTATTATCATTATCATTATGATTATTATTGTTATTGTTATTATTATTATTATTATTATTATTATTATTATTATTATTATTATTATTATTATTATTATTATTATTACTAATAATATAAAGGCAGCGAGCTGGTAGAATCGTTAGCACATTGGAGAAAAAGCTTAGAGGCATTTCTTCCGTTGTCCTTAGTTCAAATTATTTCGAGGTCAACTCTGCTTTTCTGCCGTTTGGGATCAATTAAATAAGTACCACTCAAGTACTGAATTCGGGGTGATCGACTAGCCTCCTCTCTCAAAGTTGCTGGCCATGTACCATCAACAAAATATATTTTCATTGTTGCTGTTATTGATGTATTGTTGCTGGTGTTTTTCTACTAATTTTCTCCCTCTTGTTGTTTATGAAAATTTGCAATAACATCTATTTAGAGAAAAATATTTGTGAATCATTATGTAGACCATCATAATCTATTTTTTGCTGGACAATGTCCTTTATAAACTGATGACTTACATTTACGCTGATTTTACATTGATGTGATGGTGGGTCCCCTGTCATAAATACCATCGTTTCCAATGGAACATATTTCTACTTTGTGTGTAAGTTTACAAGTCGTTATAATAGTGATGGAATATTATGTACATTATGTTAACTTGAAAATGACAACACCATAAACAGTCCCCCTTGTCTCCACTGTTTGATGGTATCTTTATAGACTATCCAACACTTAACAGACTAGCAAACATCACAATCTCATTTAAGAGCATCTATTATTGTATGCATTCCCACACACTCACACGCACAGGTGTGTGTGTGTGTGTATGTGCATGTGAGTAGCAGCGTTTTTTGTTCTCTCTCTATCTCTCGCTGCTCGTCCTTCGCCTCTCACTTCTACTACTTCTATCTCTCTCCCTCTCTACCTCTCGTTGCTCATTTTCGTTCTTGGACTCCTGAAGCCCGCACGTACTTCTTTGCTCCTCCTGTTCGTGCCTCACAGCGTTCAATACATACAC
>NC_068993.1:31030672-31031396 GCF_001194135.2 Octopus bimaculoides
TATATATATATATATATATATATATATATATATATATATATATAAAACGAAGGATGGCACCATGTATATGTACGACATTCTACAATGTGTATATATATGTATGTGCATGTTTGTTGTATGCACGTATTCTATCAGTTTACAAGCATGATGTGTGTTTCACTTTCCAAGAGAAGATGTGTCTATTCCTCCCAATCGTTCACAATTTATGTTTCAATAATTACGTCTCTGATATTTTTTGTTTCGTTTCCTCCAGTTTTCCTATCTTTTACTCGAAACATCAGACTTGTTTAATCATGCCTTTTACGTTCTTTTAGTGGAAAGCTACGATACTTCTTTCCCAATTATTTTCCTATCACATTCTTTGCTCTGAACACTGCCACATGTATTCCAATGAAGATTTCATTTTATAATCGTCAAACGATAACCGGTTCTCATTCGTAGACCAAGCATACGCCTCATTACTAGAAGATGTTTGTATTTCAAAAATGAAAGGAAATCAAATAACTACCACAATAATGTGTTTGGTTGTGCTTTCATCAAAACAAAGGAATAAATCCAGTAAGTGGGTACTAAGATATGCCATTTAGCAAAACAATAGATGGAATTTCGTGAAATAATCTTTGTAAATAACCGTGTGTAAATGCACTCACATATATATATTCTAATATATACGGTTATGATACATACATACATACATAAATATATATATATATACATATATATA
>NC_068993.1:31031644-31035545 GCF_001194135.2 Octopus bimaculoides
AGATAGATAGATAGATAGATAGATAGATAGATATAAGGAAAAAATTAATAATTAATTAATAATTAGTAATTTTACCAAGTAGTTCGGTGTGTTAAAAAATCATTATCGGTAAATATAAACAAGATTAAAAATGTAGGGTTCAGCAAGTATTGCTTCACCACACACCGAAAATTAGAAATAGCAGCCAAAACTACTATTTCTCCACCAAACATATGTGTCGTAGGTTTGGTAGAGAAATAATTTTTAATTTTGTATATATATATATATATATAAACCAAAGCTATATAAAAAGTATACTGAATATATGTGTGCGTATCTCTTTTGTTAAGTGAGATACATATGTCTACATATTTTCCATTAGCTTTACTAATTAAAATCATTCAGCAATCGATAATGTTTTACTTGAAAAATTTTAAATGCAGTCAACTGCGGAATATTTTAAATCACTTTTTGGTGGCAGAATTTTGAATGCATTTAAAACATGTATAAAAATTATTTTATACTACGTTAATTCATATTATAATTAAAAAATTAATTTATGATACGCTCATTTATATTCTAATTCAATCTCACATTAAAAATACACTTCCATACACTTCTCATTCTGCTGATAGTATAATGTTTAAAACATTCATACATTTTATTACGATCTAAACTCTTACCCGCTCTATGTTAGCCCGCATGGATAATAAAAAATCAGATCTAAACTCTTACCAGCATATGCATTCTATTCACAAACTCGTCCAGAATTTTAAAATTCTCATCTTTTCTACTCTGACCAATATTACCATGTGAATGTAGAGAACCTCGTAATCTTTCTTTCAGAACCATTCACAATTTCACCTTGATATGATTTCTCGTATCAATTACTCTTCCAATAAATTCTATGTCACTAAAGAATAGATTTGCGGATCACAGTGAATGTTTTATCTGCATAGAGGGTTCCACAAATCTTAGTGGCATAATGAACCATCGGAGTGTGTTGCTACATCATGGACTTGTTCGGTAATAATTGTTTAAATACACTCAATAATAAAAATGGACTTTTGTTAAATTTTTGAATAACTTCAACTGAGAATCTTTATCAGGTTCCCATCTGGTTTCAAAATATTTTGAGAGCGCAATAAATGCCCACATTACCAATGTATAGAATTTTATTTTCTACCATTCCTCATCACTTCATTTTTTCCGTCAATTTTATTTACTACCTGACTGTGGGTGTGAAATTTTGGAAATCTCTCTTAGAATCTTACCCTTACTTGTAGCAGCAAAAAAAAGAAGAAAGAAAGAAAAAAATGAAAATATAAAAATATAATAAATGAAATAAAAAATAAAAGAAAATTCATTTGTCAAGTTCTGTTCTTCGCATTTCATCGTTTATATTTCTCTTAGTATTTTGATTTTTTTTTTTTATCAGCGATTAGATTGCTAAAACTTTACATCAGTTTTGATGGATTAGTTTTAACCAGTTCTTATCGTAATCTAATATCTTGCCTCTTTCGTTGATCAGCCATTCAGCTGAAATCATTGACTTGTTATAAGGTGACAGGTGTTCTATCACACTCAAGTTATCTTTTCCTACTTTCACTGGGCGACATTTCAATAACCCGACTCACTATTAAAAATTCAGAAGGGAGAAAATTCAGAAAAAATGCCAACAAATGTAAATAGACAAATGCAATACATTTCTATGTTGAATTCTGTGTTAACTCTAAGGGAATTAAAGGCACAACTTAATTCATGACAATTGAGAAATAAAATTTTTTACCTTCAACTATATATTTTGAGTTAATTACAATGATCAAAGACATTCCGACCGCGATTATCCAGTCTCCCTATTGTCATATAAATTTTAGGTATTAATATTATTTTGTGCACACCGCCAGTTTTAACAAAAGTGTACGTTTAGGGGGACGTTTAAATGCTGTTTCCACTCAACATAGTTTCTCTTACGGTTCCCTTTACTATCGATTGTATATGAGCTCAGAACATTCCACGAGAGTGAATCAAATTTTGCATCTCGCATTTGTGTTCAGAGAATTTCGAGAGAGTGAAGACTATGGTTGCTTTTCCAAAGGAGATTAAATGTGTCCTCGTTTACCACCATGTTGTTTCGCCCATCATCTCGCAGTGCATATGTATGTATGTATGTATGTATGTATGTATGTATACATGCACACACACACACACACACACACACACACACACACACACATACATATATATATATATATATATATATATATATACACGCATGTCTTTATAGTGATATTGAGTTGCGTGTATTCATTATATAACTCCTACCAACATGTTGCATAGTTACATTATTCCCAGAACAGCCCTTTAAACCTTTAACTTAATGCATAAATCATTTCTTCCAACTTAATTATCTTTACTAATAGACGCTCATAGAATTCGATTCTAAGAATTTCTGTTGCAATCTGTTGTGGCTTTCGCCAAATTCACCAACCTCCTCTCACATTCATTCCCCATCCCACATTAATACAGAAACTATTTTCCCCGATAAAAACTACTTTGCTCCAATTACCACCTTTTCAGTTTTATTTTAGACATCTACTCGATCTAATGTTTTTTATAACTCACGCATACGGCCGTTTCAAGCGACTCCTTTAATTGATTAATAAAGACATTACATCATTGCAAAGAAATCGTTTTCGTCAGATAACTGCACAAACTTCAAACACTGAGGACCTATCAACATCTGTAGCATATTCGTATCATTAACTGGAGCTCAAATATTTACATTGATTCCGCTGCTATTTCTTTGGCAGAATAAGTTTAGAAAATAGTCCTTGTAATGTTGAAACTACAAGAATTTAGAGGTTGTAATGGGGGAGGAATAATTTAGAGTAGTAACCTAGTTACCTACATTTCGAAGACAATAGGGGGAACTGTCGTTTTCAATCTTCCAAAATTAAATCTTTTGGGTGTTGGTGATACGAATATGTTAAAGCAGTTGTTGGTCTTTTGTGCTTGAAGGCTTTACAGTCATTAACGAAAACGGTTTCTTTGCAATGATGTAATGTTTTCATTAATCAATTAGAGGAGTGGCTTGTAACGGCCGTAATGAATTGACAGCTGTACATCTTTGTTATTCATTTATATTGTATCCCCCCACCTGGATTCTGCACTTCGGAAATATTAGAGAAAGTATTTTTACATAAAGTACATATTTGAAGAAGCAAGAGTGGATCTCTTCACTAAGTTGGATTGTGATATCTGCATACACTGCAAGAATATCAAGTGCAAAAACTTCTGCACAGAGTTAGATATTCACCTAGTGTTGTTTAGGTGTGTAAATTAGAATGAAGGAACAAGGTGCCTCAATTTAAGTACCAAATTCAAATGAATCATAATATATACATATACATATATATATATATATACACACACACACATATATATATATATATATATATATATATATAGAGAGAGAGAGAGAGAGAGAGAGAGAGATTTAATCAAAAGATTAAATATGGTACTTAAAATGTTTGAGGCACCAGAATTTGGTAGGATAAAAAACCAAAAGCAAAATCGAGATAATTAGTGAATAAAATTTGAAGGAAAACAACAAAAATGCATTAGGTTATAGCAGTTCGTACGTTTCGTACAAACTTCATTTATTTATGTAGTGAGAACACCACATAAGATGTGCAATGAAAATGTACTCCTCAGCTGCATAATGGAAGTTCATTTCAGGAAGTCATTTTGTAGATGTGTGCAAATACAAGAGTAGGAGATGAAGAAAATACCATCTTGATTGGGCTGTTAATCAACAGTTTAGCCCAGTGAAGATGGTATTTTCTTCATCTCCTACTCTTTTATTTGCACACATCTACAAAATGAATTCCTGAAATGAACTTCCATTATGCAGCTGAGG
>NC_068993.1:31036032-31041183 GCF_001194135.2 Octopus bimaculoides
ATATATTTATATATATATATATATTGCCAAATATATATTATTTTCACTATTTACATTATTCACATTATTTACATTCTACGGATTTTTGTCCTCATCTTGTTTGTTGTTAACACAACATTTCGGCTGATACACCCTCCAGCCTTTATCAGGTGTCTTGGGGAAATTTCGAATCTGGATTCTCATTCCTAAGGTATTTTCGATGTTATTATTATTATTATTATTATTGTTATTGTTCAGGTCACTGCCTGGAATCGAACTAGGAATCTTGGGGTTAGTAGCCCGCGCACTTAACCACTACGCCATATGCCCGTGGACATATGGCGTAGTGGTTTTTTCCCCAAGACGCCTGAAGAAGGGTGGAGGGTAGATCAGCCGAAACGTTGTGTTAACAACAAACAAAATGAGGACAAACATCCGTCGAATGTAAATAATGTAAATAATGTATAGAATTCGGCATCTCTTAAATATAGAACTGATATATTATGTTATTCTTTTATGTGTATATATGTATTACTAAATTTATAGTTCATAGTCTAATGTAACTAATCATGCTCGTAACTTCGAAGTCGCAGACAGCTATTTCTTTTTGAGTGTCAGTGCGTACAACCACGGCTGCGGCATTAAGAAGATTACGTGAATTCTGGTTCAGTGTAACTTCTCGGCATCTCTGGAATGGGTCTTCTACTATTTATTCCGTCTGGTCAAAACCTTGTGTGTGAAGTTGATCGATGCTAACTGCTCTGTGGTATCCCATCGTATATGAATGTGTATTTGAATGCATGTTTGTGTACATATATAAACCACGTGATGTTGACCTGCATTCGGTTGAGGGGTTCTCGCAATGGGTGATTCCAGACAGGAGAAAGAATACAAAGACAGACGTGTGCTTGTGTATGTCTTCACGTGTGTCAGCACGAACGCGTGTGGGGTGTATGAAGATGTCATTTCTGATTTCTCGTGTACTCTGCGTGCATCTTCCTCGGTGTTTGCGTGCTTGCATGGGCGTGTGTATGAGTGGTATTATGTTACGTTGTGAAGTGGATATATAAAATGGCATAAAATCCTAGTATGTGCATCTATGTGTATGTAGTGAGTATGTATGCAGGCAGGAGTGGCATATGGATGTAATTGTGTGTGTTCTTGATGTGTACGTCGGTAAAGTTCAAGTGTAAGAGCAGAATGGATGGTGAATTCCTGCCCAATATGCGTAGGGTTGAAGAAAGAGAAAATTGAAGGCTCATCCTTGCGAAACCTGAAGTTACTGTTTCCATCGTGTAAGGCTAAATCAAGCACTGTAAGATGCAGTGTGTGGTGATCTGTGGAAAAGGTGAGACACCAAGTTTTGGTTTCAAAGTTGCATATCACGAATATGTATCTTGAATTAATAACATTAATCACTGTTCGGCCGAAAACACGGCATCACAATAGGAGCATTTAAGGCAGTAGGTAAGACTGGCAGAGATACAGATAAAGGATTCAGAAATGTGACAACAGCGGTAATTGGACCATCTGAAGAATTTGGTGATAGTTTGGAGCGAGCAAGTGTGATATCAGGCTGGAACAAATGGTTGATCTAGGACAAGCGAGGAAGAAAGAATGTGAAAGGTTTAACAGCCAATAATTTTAAATCAGCAATCTAAATACTTCAGGTCAATCAGGTTTGTACAAATATGCAATTGAGTTTTTCCGCACACAAGTTACTTGCATTTTAATAGGTATTCTTCAACTATTTTAATTTAGCAAATTCGAAGGGTGAAGTGACAGAGAGGCTGCTGCTGTGATGTTGTTAAAAACTCCAAAATAACGGCTTACTTCAGTCACAGGAAGCTACAAAAATACCCAATATATACGAGTATATTATTACCATCAAGAAATCTTGCGCATAGACCTCCGTCCTGCTGAACATAACAACCAAATCCCTTACAAGTACACCATATTCTAAAGTTGAATGATTCATTGGTTGGCATTCCTAGATAACTCCACAATGATGGGTAATCAAAGCAGAAAATTCAGGTTTTAAGTGTATTTTAAATTGAAACAGAGTCAGACAGCTCACGCGTGTTGCGCGTGTTGGTTCTTAACATAATTTCTCTATTTGTTTCAGGTGCAAAGGTAAACGTGATCCGACACGAATACGTTATTGTTTCATCCTTTGACACAGCGGAACACGGTTAATGGAACGGGAGCGAGTGAAAAAAGCAGCAACACTAAGTTGCTCTTCTCATTACAACTAAATATACTGGAGTGTTCAGAAATGAAGTGTCTAGCATAAAAACACTACACAACAGCCAGTCATACTATTGAACCGAAGATCTTATGCTTATGACTCGGATAACTTAACCAGTCGACCAAGCAACAATAACAACAACAACAACAACAACAACAACAACTTGTCATGTGTGGTCCTTTGATCGTTGGCTCGCCGTTTTCCGGCGGCTTCACGCTGTCAGCGAGAACCAATATTATCATTGAAGGCGCGAAATTTCATTTGTCCTCTGACCAATAAATGAGGATTTCGTTACTTTCTGTATCTGTTTTCCCATTTGTTTGTGCATTTATTATATATTTTTGAAACTCATTATTTAATTGAACGCCATTGGTAAGTATTTTTATATTTTCGTACGACATCTATTCCTTCTTTTCTCTTTCTATCTCTCCCTTTCACCCACACTCTCTCACTTTTTCTTCCTCTCTCTCTCTCTTTCTACACTTCTTTCTTTACTCTCCTTTGCTGCTATCTGTTCCTTTCTTTTACCTTCCCTGTCTGCTCTTTGTGTGCCTCACGGCCTTCTACAAATTTCTTCACTCCTACTACTGACACGTGACAGTTGGTCATCATCATATTTTATTCTCTTCCTTTTCAGCTGACTGCTGAAGCGAGGGGTCGTATTTACTCTCGTCTCTCACCCTCATCACGTTTTTCTGTCTCTCTGTTGTCCTATTTCTAATCCTTTAGGATATTTCTCCTGGCATTAACCATATTTTCGTCTCTTCTCTGGTACTATGACAGTATTTTTTATATATTTCATTTTGTTTATATATGTCATGGTGTTTGTTCCTCGTCCGTCCACTAATTGTCTCGTCTTGAATTACATTGATTTCATATTTGTATGTTCACTTTCTGTATTACATATTTGCTTATTTCTTGTTTTTTTGTTCACTTTTTGTTATGTTTGCTCCCTTGTTCCTTGGCTTGCCATTTCCCGGCTTCTTCACACTCTCGGTGCCCGCAGAGTGGACTGGTATTGTCGTTGAAGGCTTGAAGTTTCATTTGACCTTCTGGCCGATGAATGATGAGGATTTGGTGACCTTCTGTGTCTGTTTTCCTTTTGTTTGTGCATTTACTATGTTTTACACACACACACACATACACGCACACAAACACACATCTATATGAGAGTAATTGTAAGGATAAGCAAGTTAGGCATGTCGATATACAAAGAATATTTAATAAATTAAATACAAAAAATGTATGTATGTTTAGGTACAAAAAGGTTCGAATTACACAGAATAGAAAAAATATCAAGAAATAAAGGAGTTGAAGAAAAGTGTTCCAATCCTAACAGCTGTTTCTGAGGACTCGGTCGTCCGAAATAGTGATTGTAAATTGATTCCATTGTCGGATGAGACGAGTCTCCGTCTTCATAAGAAGAAATCTTACATTTGAGCTGTTGACAGTAAGGAGTTTAAAGATGGAATGATTTTTGAAGAGCTAAGTGTATTAGAAGGGGAAATTTGGGAGGTATTCAGATAGAGAATAGTTAGAGGAGAAATTAAATTTCGAGGGATAGGGGTTAATAGGGAAGCTAGTAGAGAGTTATAGTAATAGAAGTAGACATATTATCTTTTAATTGAAGAAATAAAACAAACCTACTAGTTAGTATTATCAACTGTCTCTCAGTTTCCAGCAATTAAGAATAAATTTTGCAGGAGAATGATTTTTCCTGTTCAGAGGAAAAGCTAATGTTTCTAGGAAAATGGCGGCTGCTGACTTCTTTTTACTTTACGGATATTTGAATTTGTAATAACATTACATCTTTTTACTTAGTTGAACCTCATTATTAAAAGTTCTCTTCTCGAGCCTTATTTAGTTTGTGGATGTTGATATTTACGAAGAAATTTTGCCTATAATTTCTATAAATGCGAAGAGTAAGCGATAAATGGAAATATCTCAATGATCCAAAGAAGACATTTAGGAAGTGCCGAAATGTAGTAATATATTCACAAAGGTATGCACACTTTGAAGACGTAAACAAAAACTTGTAATAGAGTGTAATTTTACTACTATATTAGAGAGAAAAATGGAACAAAAATGTTGTCTCGCGGTTATTCTTAGCAACTCTGGAAAACAAGAGAAGATAACTTTAAGAAATTAAGAATTGCTGCTTCTAAGTTGGGCGAAACTACGTAATTATAGATAATGGCTTAGCTTGGTGCTTTATGAATTATAAAGCATGACAATCCACAAATGGATTTATTCCAAGAGATGAACAACGACAAGGAAATTGAACGAATATATTAATATGGAAAACTTGTTTCATTCAAATGACGTCTTGATTGAAGATTATTTCTATAAAAGGAAACTGAGCATTCTGAATTTATCGTTCTTAATATTCGCGTGGGTGTTATTCTAAGGCCCTTGCAGTAGTGTTATTTTTGGTGGATGCATTCAAAAGAGGTTTATATTTTGTGATAAAATATGACTCTTTGCTAATGAGTTGATTATAGGTTGCATCGTCCCTTAATCTATAGAGGGGAAAAATTCTGAAGCTGGGTTGTTCGTTAGTGGCGTAAATGTCGATGTGTTCACTGAATGCTATTTTTCTGTATTCCAGAATTTTGATCTGGGATCTATGAAAAGACATCCTTTGACGTAAAGTGTTTTTGGTTTGGCCTATATATAGCCCTCGACACCCTGAGCAAGTTAATACATATTTTTGGTTTTTTGAAGCACCTATGAAGCTGCTTTTCACGGTAAAACCTTAACCCTGTTTGAAAGAGAACTCCGAAGCATCAATTAGCGTTGACGCATATACCACAGATAGGTCTTCTATGGTATAACTGTGGTATGTATGTATGTATGTATGTATGCATATATATATATATATATATATGTATATATACATATATATATATATATATATATATATA
>NC_068993.1:31042465-31044137 GCF_001194135.2 Octopus bimaculoides
TATATATACATTTGCGTGTGTAGATAGATAGATAAATACATACATACATACAATCAGACAGACAGAAATACATAGAACAATATCCTTTTCGGTAGGTGAAATTCCAAATGGGGTTTTTCCTCAGTACGACCTAGCTATGACCACCGAATTTCGTTCCAGATTTGTAAATATCTAAATGGATGAAAACAAAGAAGTAAACTTACATTCTCTTTATTTTTAGAGAAACCATTCTAAAAAAAGTGTCGACTTGCAATAAGTCAGGGTTTATGTGCATTCAGTCCACGAAATTTCCAAAATATTTTAAGTAGAACTTTACACACAAAAAGAAATCCCAAACTATAAAACATATACAGAAGCTAAAAAAGCCTAGTTGCAATTTTTAAAATATTTTCCATAACATCATGCATTTTTATCAGAATTCTGGTGTAATTTACACAAAATATTCAGAAGGAATTATTTTTCTAACCAGTATTTTTTCTCAACCTCTTCGTACCTCTGGCGGGATATAAATTCTTAATTCGTTTGACTAGATTTGAAATGAACAAATTCCAGGAAAAGTAAACATAACCAACAATTTTCTCTGTTAAAGGAAGTATTCAGATTACGAATTAGAAAACTGTACGGTAACCTACATATTCATTTCAAATTTTGCCACAAGGGCAGCAGTTTCGGGGTATGAGATATGTCAATTACATCGACCCCAATAATCAACTGGTACTTATTTTACAAATTCCGAAATGATGAAAGGCAAAATCAACCTCGGTGGAATGTTAACTCAGAAAATTAAGACCGATGCAATGCTACTAAAATTTTACCCGCTGTGCGAACGATTTTGCTGTCTCGCCGCCTTTCTCTAGCCTACATATTACAACTTTCTTACATTCACATATACATAGGGGTTTTCTTCAACCTATTATTAGACATTATATTATTTATAGCTTTATGTGCTTCGAAATTCATTGTTCTAAAAATGAATTATACATATACAGGGTACACACACACACCCACACACATACACACACACATACACTCACACACACACAATATATACATGCACATGCAGGCAACAACAAAAGTAGCGAGTTGGTAGATTCGCTGTTCTTTCTTTAAGTGTAGGCAACTAAAAGTAACTTTGCTTTCTTCCCCCTGTATACCAGTCTTATTCTCTCCAGAAGAAATGAGCTAGATTTGGAGGAGGGGTATCTCATGAATAAAGTGGCCAAGAAACGCTGAATAGCTGGTGAGGCTCTTACGACTTTATGTACATTTAGATCCCTAAGGAAGGGTGGACGAACACCCATCAATGTGCGTGTGGGCGTGAGTGGATGTGTCTGTGTGTGCATGCATGTGTAATGTTTGTGCCTGTTTATATATAAAATAAATGTTTGTGGTTCTAAGAACACGACGTAAACTTTCATGTAAGAATTTCGAATCTCATCCTTTACAATCAAATTATGTTCAATACAACGACAAAGTTCAAGATCTCCAGAGACTGCTTACTCGGAAACGCCACTAACACGCCATTTGGAAATTAGATAATTATATAAAATGTTAACAAAAATATATGAAAGCGTGTATATACATATATATATATATGCCTGTGTCTGCATACACATACATATACTCACACACACACACACACACACACACACACACACACACACACACACAC
>NC_068993.1:31044261-31044879 GCF_001194135.2 Octopus bimaculoides
CTCTCTCTCTCTCTCTCTCTCTCTCTCTCTCTCTCTCTCTCTCTCTCTCTCTCTCTTTCCTTCATATATAAGTAGAAAAAACATTCATACATACATGCATACATGAACTCATACATATGTGCATATATTTTTATTTGTCTTCAATCAAAATCAAAACGTTACTGCCCCATAGTGTTTCTTATGAAAGTCGCAACATTTAATAATTTTAATATTTAATAATTTGAACTATATGTACAGGGTCTGTAATTGTGGGGGCTCTACGTTCTGATTTCAAATGCCACCGAGGTCGGACTTTGCCTTTTATCATTTCGAGCTCGATGAAATACGTACCTATTATACACTAGGGCCGATGTATCCAAGATACTCCCTCCCGTGAAATTGTAGGCCTTGTGTTAAATTTGAAACCTTTATTATTATTATTATTATTATTATTATTATTATTATTATTATTATTATTATTATTATTTTATGTTTGACTTTTGTCTTGCATTTGTACAAGTTGGATCCAAGTCTCACCCAGAGACCTCAAGAGACAACAAGTTAGAAGTTCATGTAGGTGTTATGCCTAGGGTGCCATATATTTGGATTTGTACAGTTTTGTTCAAGTGAATGTTTAAG
>NC_068993.1:31045115-31048545 GCF_001194135.2 Octopus bimaculoides
GTCATTCCCAGGGCACCTATGACAATAGGTATTGTTTTTGTCTTCAGATTCCACATTTTGCTAATTTCTATTTCAAGATCTTTATATTTGCTCAGTTTTTGGTAGGTCTTGACAGATACGTTTATATCGATTGGGACAGTCATATCAATGAGGAGGCATGATTTTTGTCTGAAGTCTTTCAGTATGATGTCTGGCCTATTTGCGTCTATCTTTCTGTCAGTTTGAATGGTGAAGTTCCAGAGGAGTGCAATGTGATTATTATTATTATTATTATTATTATTATTATTATTATTATTATTATTATTATTATTATTATTATTATTATTATCAGTATTATTATTCAGTTTTCATGTTTTTATAAAATGATTTCACTGCACTACCGAGCGCAGCTCTATGTATCTTGGGTATGTGCTGTGGTTTGTTGTCATGCTTTTTCTTTTTACTGCATTGACAGTGTTTTACGTAGGATGTGGGCGGTGCCTAGTAGTGCTATTTTCTGTATCTTATATATACTTCTTAGGCCTGACGTTTTATCATACCCAATGAGGTTACTATGATAGTAACTATCATAGTAACAATTGTTTTTGTCTTAGACTCGAGTTATCTCTGTTTCCAGACCCTTGTATTTTGAAAGTTTCTCCGTTTCTTTTAGAGAAACATTGTCATCTGTTGGTATTGATAGGTCGATTAGAAAGTATATTCATTCTTGGTGACCTCTGACAACTATATTCGGCCTATTGGCCTTAAATTCTCTATCCTGTTTGTATTGGCATATCCCAGAATGTGGTTGCTTTCTCCTTTTCTGTGATCTTTTCTGGCGTGTGCTTACACCATCTTTTTTCTGCTGTTATTCTATAGTGTTGGCATTACTTCCAGTATATATAGGCCCCAATTCTGTCGTGTCTGTGAATATATTCCTTCTTATCCTGGACTGGACAACCAGAGAGACAATATGATTTATTGTTTCTTGTCCATCTCCACATATTCTGCTTTTACTTGTATTTCTTTTCATTATATGCTTTTCGTAATTTCTGGCGGGAATGTTTTGATCTTGTCCTGCAATTAAAACTCATTCTGTTCCTGCTTTGAGTCTTGAGCTTCTCAGCCATTGTCGGGATTTTGTTTTGTCTATTTATTTTCTATTTAAGTTACCCCAGTAATTGCCATGAAGGTGCTTTTATTGTCATCATTTTAACATGATCCGTTGCTGTTTCAGTTTTAGTTTGGATTACAGTTGTTTTACAGCCTTGTTGTTTCTTCTTTGTCTTCTTAGGTACTATGAATGCTTCTTTTGTATTTGTCAGCTTCCTTAAAGACTGAAAACATTTTTTTTTGTTTTTCTTGTGCTTTGTGGCTATTTCATTAGTTTTCCTTGTTTCGGATGTAGGTATTTCTGTAGTCCTATGGTGGTTATTTTGTAATAGTCTTCGAGCTGTATAAGGCCTCTACCACCTTCGATACGTTGTATATATAATCTTTCTATGTCAGGGTTTGGCAGGTGTATCCTAAATTCTGTCATTAATTTTTTGTTTTCCTGTCTAGTTAAATTAGCTCATTAACAGACCACTTAAAAACATTGTAGCTGTAACTTATAAATGGGACGGCTAGTGTGATGATACCTATTATCTTGTTTTTCACATTGAGCTCTGTCTTCAGCATTAATCTAACTTGTCTATAGTATTCTTTTCTTATCTTCTCTTTCATTTTGTGTGTTGTATCGTATCTAATTCATTGATTCCTAGGTATGTGTATGTCTGGTTTTGGTCTAATCGTATTTCATCGGCTTTATCTAATGTGATGTTGCTATTTTTAATTTGTTTTCTTTTTTCAAGGTTGATTTGGCACATCTTTCTAAGCCAAAGTTCATGTTTATTTCTTTGGTAAATCCATGTACTGTCTGCAGTAATTTTTCCAGCTGTTTATTATTTCTAGCGCACAAATTTAAATCATCCGTATATATGAGGTGGCTGGTTGTTTGCCGTAACAGTTCTATCCACATCCAGTTCTTTTTAGCATGTCAGATAAGGGTGTCAGTGCTAAGCAGAAAAGGAGTGGAGAGGGCATGATTCCCTGAAATATTCGTCCTCTAATGGGGATGGATTTGTTTTTTATGAGTCCCTCTTTTGTCTGGAGCTATAACACTGTCTGCCATTTATTCATGGAGTGCTTTATATATCTTATGATTATTGGTGGTACCTTGTTCATGGCTAGTGCTGCTAGGATCCATGTGTGGGAAATACTATCAAAACCCTATCGGTAATCGATCTAGGCCATGCTGAAACCCTTCTTCTTTCTGTGGCTGTCCTTCTTTATGGCTTTATTGATCAGTAGCTGATCTGTAGAGCCGTATGGGCCCTTGCAATATCCCTTCTCTTCTGGAAACAATATGTTTTCTTCCAGATGTTTGTTTATTTGCTGCGATATTATTGCAGTAAAAGCTTTGTAAATTATAGGGAGACAAGTTATCGATCTGTAATTTTGTGGGTTTACCTCTTCAGTGGATTTGGGAATTAAGATAGGTTTCTCTTCCGAAAGCCATTCAGGCATTGTCTCTGGCACTGTTAGTATTTCATTAAACCTCTCAGCCAGCTTTTTGTGTTCCTGTTAAGTACTTTAACAAGACCTTGGGGATCTTATCGTACCCGGGTGCCTTCCAGTTGCTTAGTTTTTGCAGTGCCTGTGTGATCTCTTCAGTTGTTATAGGGGTCCATAGTTTTCAGGTGCTGTGTTCGTTGTTTTGTTTTGATAGATCTTTTTTAAGGTTGTTCCTTCGCCGACCATATTTCTTTCCAAAATTCTTCAACTTCTTGTGTTGTTGGTAATGCATTGATCTCTATTTTATTTTTGCCGAGTTCTTGGTAGAATCTTTTGGGTTTGGAGTTGAACTGTTTGTTTACTTTAAAAAAATGTTGACGTTTCTCGTAGCGGTGGATTCTTTGTTTCTTTGCGAGTGACGGAGATGATACACAGTTAAAATATATTTCATTTGGAAAATGGAAATAATTCTTAATGAGTATTACTTACCCAGATATAGTCCAACACTTTTAATGAATATTACTTATTCAGGTATAGTCCAACACTTTGTCAGTGTGGAGAGCATGTTTACACGTGTTGTGCGAGAGACGGAGGTGATGCTCAGTTAGAACACATCATTTCATTCGGAAAATAGAAGTATATTTAAATGTGCATTATTTACCCGGATATAGTCCAACACATTGTCAGATATTTTAGGCGCTATTTTTTGTCTTTATTCCCAGTGTTTTTGGATAGATTTCGGAGCAGTGTCTTATTGCTCTCACATGTATATTTAAATGTGCATTATTTACCCGGATATAGTCCAACACATTGTCAGATATTTCAGGCGCTATTTTTTGTCTTTATTCCCAGTGTTTTTGGATAGATTTCGGAGCAGTGTCTTATTGCTCTCACA
>NC_068993.1:31049831-31055296 GCF_001194135.2 Octopus bimaculoides
GTGTTTTTGGTAATTTCTGGTGGGGAGGCTCTGGTCTTGTGCAGCAATTAAAAATTCTTCAGTCTCTGCTTTTAGTCCTGAGCTTCTCAGCCATTGCTGGGATTTTTCTCTGTCTATTTCTTTCGCATTTAGTTTAGCCCAGTATTTACCATGTAGGGGTTTTTCTTGCCATCGTTTTATCATGGTCCGTTGCTGTTCTAGTTTTAGTTTGGATTTCATTTGTTTTATAGCTTTTGTTGTTTCTTCTTCTTCTTCTTCGTATTTGTTAGGTAGATTGATTTCTTGTTTGTATTTGTCAGCTTCCTTAAATACTGAAAACAGTTCTTTGTTTTGCTCGTGTTTTGTGGCTATTTGTATTAGATTCCCTTGCTTCTAGAGTAGGTATTTTTGCATTATTATTATTATTATTATTATTATTATTATTATTATTATTATTATTATTATTATTATTATTGTGGCCGTCAGCCTGTGAAATCATACATGTCGGACCTCTATAATTTGTGTTTCATCAAGCATTTCGTTTGGTTGCAGCCCGTTTATTCAAAAAATTTATTTAACAATTTTGTTTGCTTATATTGTCAGGATCGTGGTGGTAACGTTTTGTTTAATTGCACCCCAATTTTGCGGGGTGCAATAATTGCTTTGCATTTTTGCATTTTTTTTTGTGAAGGCAGGATTTTATTCATTTTTTTTCATTTTAAAAATGTCTCATTATGAAAAAATTATAATAATTGACTCAGAGCAGCGATCAGTTGACTTCGATCAAGACCAGAGTTCTGCTATAACTGCCAACAGAAACTCAGCTGAAGGTGAAATAAATTTCTCGACAAAAAGAAATATAAATTTCTCTTGTTGCTATGACGTCGGTAACAAGTGCAAAATACTAGCAGCAGCGATAATGGTGACGACAACGACTACAGCAGCTGCAACAATATGTACAACAGCAGCAGCACTACCACAACCACAAACAGCAGAAACAACAATAACAGCACCTATCAACAAGACCATTGGCAACAAGGTAAACAAGATCGAAGACAAAAAGTCTAACATAAACAACAAAATTGAAAACAACAATAACAGTGATAACTGTGGAAAATAACATCAACGACAACGACACCATCAACAACAACAACAGCAGTAGCAGCATCAGCAATAATAACACGATGCACCTCAAAAAAGCTACTTCCTTTTCTAAAGCCGTTAGCAATTGGACTATTTTTTCAGTGGATGACTTTAAAAATATGGCACCGAAATACAAGTGACATTATGAAACTACGTTAGTGAGGAGGAAAAAAACCCTCCGAAAGACGATCAATTTTTTTATAAGTGTGTTTCTCGCAAAGAGACGAAATTTAAATCTCCTACTCCGGCAGAGACTGAAAAATGCCTCGAAGATGTATGCCCCTCAGTGCTACACATACAAAAAGATAAACAATATGGGATGATCGTTGCTATATGCAGCAGTGAGCAAGAAGACAGAAGAATGGCTACTATAACTTGCACGTCCCAGGCTTTTGTAATGGCTTGTACATTATTTACATTTGACGGATATTTGTCCTCATCTTGTTTTTTTTTTTGTTAACACAACGTTTCGGTATATGGCGTAGTGGTTAAGAGCGCGGGTTGCTAACTCCAAGATCCCAAGTTCGATTCCAGGCAGTGACCGGAATGATAATAATAATAATAATAATAATGATGATGATGATGATGATAATAATAATAATAACATCTAATAATACCTTAAGAATGAGAACCCAGGTTCAAAATTTCCCCAAGACACCTGATGAAGGTTGGAGAGTATATCAACCAAAACGTTGTGTTAACAACAAACAAGATGAGGACAAATATCCGTTAAATGTTAATAATGTACATAATTCCTCATCTCTAAAATATAGAACTGTATTTTGTAATGACTCTCCATTACTTGGGTAAAATGTTGACTCGAATTCGAGTCAAGAACGTGGCGGGTCACTGATCCGGCGAGTGTTTTAGCCATTCTGGAGGAGCAAGGGGAGATTGTGGAGGTGAAGCCCACTCACAGCTCATCAGGACTGGAATTCTTATGGAATTCCAGATACTAGTTTCTCCAGAAGAAATAAATCGTATTCCCGATTTTTTTCTGTTTCGAGGAATGTGAACAAATGCCAGTTTCTATAGAAGGGAAACAAAAATAGAATTGTTCCGTGTGTGGGAATTGGGACCACCTCAAAGCCTTTTGCCCCGCGGTGAAGAAAGCACGAAGCTCTCCACCGTTGCTACCAACTCCTCAAGTTGGGGAAAAAAAACTATTACCTCGCATCTACCTCCTTCCTCCGACTAGGACCTCACAAAAGCAAAGTCCTCATTGGCTTCGCAAAGGCCTTTGTCGGAGATAAGAGAAAGACTGAAAATGAACTAAACAGATACCGGCCCAAATTGAAAGCCATAAGACATGACGGTAAAAAACAAAATCCGTCACAACACCAATTTAAAAACAAATCAATATCTTCATCACAAAACAACCCACTTTTGCAAACATATCACAACTACAAAAACCACGAAAGCAAAAAGAAACGCCCGAAAAACAGAATGACCAGCAGTCACAGTCTCGGGTACGTGCTTCCTTCAGCAACTTCACTGTTGTTCAGATGAGCAACATTAAATTGATTGAGGAAATAATTAATAACAAAACTCCACCGCACAGGATGGTAATACAAGCAGGTAAGGATACGTATCTCGATTTGAAAGAGAAATTATTTCAGGACATTGGAGGGTTCAGTAAGTATCCCCCCAAAAATTTCCTAGAAAAGCCCTTCCCCACTATCCTTCTATCGAAAAGAAGACTGTGTCAACAGTCATCCCTAGAGACCAAGGTACGTAATTCTATTTATTTCCTCCAAGTTGAACGGCTAAACTTAGAGTTGATTGTGCAAATATTTGGGGCCTGGGTTCAGCTTGGAAGCATGGGCACCTGCTCAACGATCTCAGGTCACTAAATTTAGATATGATAGCAATTAGAGAGACTAGAATTGCAGGGAAATATGCTCTTGCAAACATTTTCGAAGACTATGAGGTATTCTCATCTTGTGGCCTGTCGGGAGCGGGCGACGGTGTTGTAGTACTATTCCGAAAATCGTTAGGTGTCAAAGTAAAGAAAATCTTCTTGGACCCGAACGGTAGCCTGGTGGTCCTATATGTGAATGGCGGTGAAGGTACCACCTTTAGATTGATGGTCGTGAATGCTCCGGAAGGGGCTGGGCGACCAGATTTCTTCAGTCGTCTAGAAACATTTCTGGGAACGTTTCACACTTTAGTACTAGTAGGGGACTGGAATAGTATTTTGTACGCAGTGAAGGGCTGTACATAGAAAAGGTGGTTGTAAAAGCCTCGAAAACCTGGTCAGAAACTTCCAGATTACGTGCCAGTGTGGACATGGATCCATCACAATGGATCATCCAGATCGAATCTAGATACAGTATATGTTAGGTCAGTGGATAAGGATGCTACAGGGTGTCTACAACAGAAATTGGTCATCGGCACAGACCACAAAATTGTGATCTATACAGTCGATTTAATTAGGACGCGTAGACAGGGACCCGGTTACTGGAAGTTGAACCCGTCCTCTACGGCACGCAAAGACTGCATGGAAAGTATTAGCGAACTAGTTAAGTCGCAGTTGAAGGGGGTAATCGTTAACAATCGGCCCTGAATAGATCTGAAGAGGGCGATTAGAGCAGAATCAGTAGTATCTAGCAAAGAGTTAGCAATAGAAAGAAACAAATCAGAGGGAGAACTAGTTAGCAAATTAGCGGAGGCATCGAGACTGACGTGTTCGCGGCGAGAATGACTCTTGATCATTTCTTTTCGGAGAAACACGAATGTTGCATTGTCAGAGCTAAGACCCGTACGCTAAAACATGGGAGAAGTAAAGCCGTCCAATGGGCGCAAACGGTAGAGACGCGACGTGACAACAAAATCACGATCGGGTCTTTGATGGGTGGGGACGGGCATTGACTTCACGGTTCTGAGTAGATGTGTGCGGTTTTCAGCAGTACTTCGCACCACTGTTTGGAGGGA
This sequence comes from Octopus bimaculoides, assembly GCF_001194135.2. NCBI lineage: Eukaryota > Metazoa > Mollusca > Cephalopoda > Octopoda > Octopodidae > Octopus > Octopus bimaculoides. The sequence goes on from NC_068993.1 coordinate 31,053,888, forward strand.
GCGATGAGTCAAGGACGGTAGAGGACTTTAGTTCGTACCTAGATGGCCTGCCGCTGCTCTCAGCAACGGACCCGAGGTTCTGCGCAAAGCCGATAACGGCTGCTGATATACGAGTCGCGATGAGTGATTGCACAAGTCGCAAATCGACAGGTTTAGATGATCTGCCCTATGAATTCTATGCATTTATGCCAGATTTGTTTGGCGACCTCTTGGCAGACGCTTACCATAACTGTCAGGGTGTTGTGACGCTGCTGAAGAAGGATGCCGACAGAGGGGATATACTAGGAAATTTTGGGCCCATAACTGTACTAAACACAAATATTAAGATTTTGGCCAAGGTGTTAATGAAAAGTTTGGCGGTTGTCGTTGGTAGTTTAGTAGGAGAATCACAAACGTGCGCAATCTCGAACAGGCCTATCCACGACAACTTCTACATCATAGCTGGAACTAAAGCTGGCTTCGATGGGGCACTGAACAATTTGGTTCAATCAAAAGCATTTGATAGGGTCGGCCATTGCAACATGGAAGTCGTCATTAAAGTGGCTGTTTTCGGACCCGTTACGAGGAGTTGGATCACTGCAATGCACAGAAGCACCTGCTCGTTGGTCAAAGTAAGTGGCTATCAATCGGAACCGTTTAGCATTGCACGCTCGGCCTGTCAGGGCTGCCCGCTGTCACCTCTTCTGTATGTTCTGCCACTTGAACCATGCTGTGTAAGCTGGAACAATTGAGTGGCATCTCTTTCAAAATGGGACTCGGAATACCAGTGGCAGCATACACGGACGACCTCACCGTCATGGTGTCGGATAACTCCAAAGTGGAGATGGTCGGCTCCATTCTAGAAGGATATGAGTCGGTTGGAAGGGCTAAAATTAATATCGAGAAGTCCGTGGGCTTGCGAATGGGTACCTGGAGGGGCAAATCGATTCCGTCAGACGGCGTAGTCGGACGCTGGGCTGACGGACCAGTTTAACTGCTCGGAAACTGGTTTGTCCCGACCTCGTCGCCTCGCCTCAAAGCTAAAGTTGTTACTGAATGGCACGAGAAACATTCTAGTAAAGTTGAACGACTTATCGGACCACCACAAACCCCAGATATCAATATTATTGCACATTTATGGTGCATTTTAGAAAAAAACAAGTAAAGAGTCAATATCCTTCACCATCATCATACACGAATCGGAGACTGTTTTAGCTGAAGAATGGACAAAAATTCCTTTGGAAAAAATTCAAACTTTGTAAGAGTCAATACTTCGTAGAATTCAACCTGTAATTACTGCCAAAGGCGGTCCTACTCTGAATTAAAATCAATTTGATTGAAATTGTAAGGTGTTTCCATTACTTTCCCCAATCCCTGTACTCACACACAGACACACACACACACACACAGAGACACACACACACACACAC
>NC_068993.1:31056599-31057304 GCF_001194135.2 Octopus bimaculoides
TATATATATGTACATTCTGGCGTGTCTGTGTTTGTCCACCCCCCGCTCAAGCGTCGCTTGAAATCGATTTTTGTGTGTTTATGTCCCTCTCATTAGCTTTTCAGCAAAGGAGACCGATAGAAGAAGTACTAGGCTTACAAAGAATAAGTTTTCGGGTCGATGTGCTCGACTAAAGACGATGACCAGCATGACCGCAGTCAAATGACTGAAACAAGTAAAAGAATAAAGGAATATAAAAGAATATATGATCATATTTTCAGGAGCCGAAAGAATCAGGTGTTTAAATAGTAAAAGCACCAAAGTAAAGTCGGGTATAACGCACCTGTTCACTAACAGTTTGTACGGACAATCCATACTTCACTAAAGTAAATACGGAATTGGCGTTCGAGTTATGCATACATCCACACGCACTGACTGAATCCCCATGTCATCAATGTCACACATGGATACACTCACTGCACGTACTCCACAGTCGACAATAAACTCCAGATCCAAACTTATGGAAGGTTCGGAATTAGGTGAAGAATAAAGAAATAATGCAAATGTGTTGTACACACATACACACTCAAACTCACGCACGCACATACAAACATACATGCATACATACATACATACATACATACACACACACATATATCATATATACATAAATACATACAAACACATATACATATATCTATCTATATATATATATTTATATATATA
>NC_068993.1:31057378-31059733 GCF_001194135.2 Octopus bimaculoides
ATATATATATATATATATAAATACGCATAAACACATTGCTTGTAATTACCTGTATATATTGCAATGTTAAGCATTTCGGGTATCACAGCACCCTCTTAGTAAGTGTAGTTTATAGACAACAAAGAAGAAAGAACCTTCTAGCTACCTATAATGGGAAGTCCTACTATAAATTCATGTCTTACTGTATCATATATGCATTACCATAGAAGCATACTAATTGGCCATGGAATCAGTTAATCTTTATTGCTTTAAGGTCAGATTACTTCAGTCATGCCGAGAATTTCTTGGGTTTAATGGACACACTAAAGCATGCTCATATATATATGGAGTACAATATACACATTGCATAGATATAACATAGTTACGTATGAGCTGTACGGATGCTTTGTCGCCTTGCAAACAATAGGTTTTCGAAGAATATAAATCTACAAATAATGTGTTTTATTTAGAAATAAATAAAAGCACAATCAGTGAAAATGAATTTTCGATAGCCTATTTGATACCTTGTACAATGTCATAGCATTTATTTTGTATCTTGCCACAAATACAACGTACTCTGCAATGTTCATACGGAATAAAATACTTCGCGTGGTTACAAATTGCCTGTAAACATAATCGTGATCAAACCATATTGTATATTACAGATATTAAAATGTGGAGAGAAAATAACCCAAAAGTCTCAGAACATCAGTATATATTAATTGAAATATATAAAACACATATGCACACACACACGCACAAACACACACACACACACACACACACACACACACAAACACAAACACACGTTCATGTACGTCTCTATGCATGTAGGTTAAACATAATTATTGCAAGTATTTCTGTACGTATATGTTGTAAATTACCCATCGCGTGTAACATAGAATTGCATTAAATTACGAAAGATGTAGTTTGATTAAATATTCACTAACAAACCATGGAACTGATGCTGCATGCTTATGCTGATATTCATGTAATTACATATATATCAAGATAAGTATGCAGCATCAGTTCCATGTTTTGTTAGTGAATATTTAATCAATCTACATCTTTTGTAATCTAATACAGTTCTATGTTACATGCGACGGGTAATTCAGAATGTAAAAGTACGCACATATATACGATAATTAAGCTTAACTTACATGCGTACTGACGTACATGAACGTATGTGTGTGTGTGTATATATGTGTGAGTGTGTGTGTGTGTGTGTTTGCGTTTGTGTGTATACACACACATACACAATACTATAGCTTGCTCCATATTTTTTTTTAAAGACCTTGCCCTGCAATTCATTTATTTTATTAGGTTCGCTCTAGCTGCAAGGATTAACATTACTTATACTACTTATGGCGATAGAATGAGGTGGAAATAGAAATTAAAGCTATCGAAAATGATGGAGTAATATTGTCGTGGAAGTTTTCTACAGAAACTGAAGAAAAGCACAGCAGACCAGATATAAGAAATTATGTTACAATCTATAACAGTCTATGTTCATTTCCCACCAGACTAAAAGAAAAATAAGGCTTTATACTAACTTGTCATGTGAATTCTTCAAATGTTGGTACAATACATGATATAGCCCATCAATCTTGGCCCTTGGAACCATGTCAAACAATATTTCAGAACCATCCTGGAAGACTGCGACATAATCTGGGACTATTCAGCAAAAATTATCCGAATAGTTCTTAGTGTAATGTGAAGAAGATATGTGGAACAGAAAAATATCGGTAAAAGGCTCAAAATACTCTCCATCCTACAACAACAGTTGTTCCGAAAAATGATACGAATACAATTCACATGAAATGTACATTACATGAATACCCAATAAAATAACACAGCGTACATTACATACTCCACACAAAACACAACAAAACACTAAAAAATACAAACGTTTCGAAAATCAGATATCAAAATAAAATGATGCACTACGACAATAAGAAAAATCGATATATATTTAACAAACACAAAAACGCTTCCTTAATAATAATAATACTAGTAATAATAATAATAATAATAATAATAATGATAATAATAATAATAATAATAATAAGCGCCGAGGCCGTGTTAAGAACTGTTTTTTGGTTACCATGGATGTTTCCTCCTTATATCCTAATATTGACCACAATGAAGGAGTAGAAGCATGCATGGATGCCTTTGAAAAGCGGTCAAATAAAAGTGTTCCAACAAATTTGCTCTGTAGATTATTGAGGTTTGTGTTAGAAAGTAACACAATGCAGTTTCGACAAAGATTCTACCACCAGACGAAGGTTTGCGCCATGGGTACCCCCATGGCAGTTAATTTCGCTAATGTCTTTATGACAAATTTTGAGACAAAGTTACTGAAGACATTCAAATCCC
>NC_068993.1:31060956-31066516 GCF_001194135.2 Octopus bimaculoides
CTGTCGAAATATTGTTAAAAAAAATAAAACATCTAAAATCGCGCTCTTCGTTTTGACTATTTACCTTCGTGAAGAGTTACGTCAATCCTTTTTTAAAAATATTATAATAATAATAATAATAATAATAATAATAATAATAATAATAATAAATGTCCTCATGCTGTACCAGGCAGTGACTCTCATGGCTTCTGATATTAACTCATTGGGAGTGCTATCATGTACATGATTTGTCTTGCTATTAAATATCAGCTGCAGCAAATATTCTGTTCAATACCACATATTTGCTTGTCAGCTTCACGACCTTAACTAGTTGAGCATGTCCCTTAGTGGCTGACGATTTGTGCATCTCTGATCAGGAGCAGAAGTAGTAGGGGAGTATCCTGGCCATGTGTTGAGAGGAATTATTTGGGGTTTGGATAATTCACCTTTGGAAACATGGAGGTACCAAAGAAATAAACATAGAATTTGGCTTAGAAAAATGTGCTAAAGCAACTTTGAAAGGGGGAAGACTACTTAAGAATAGTAACATCTCACTTGATAAAGCAGATGAAATAAGAGAATTAGATCAAAGCCAGACATATAAATACTTAGGAATCAATGGACTAGATAAGATACGTCACACACAAATGAAAGAGAAAAAAAGAAAAAAAGAATACTATACACGTGTTTGATTAATACTGAAAACAGAGCTCAATGCGAAAAAAAAAATTGGTATCAACACTATAGCCGTCCTAGTTATAATTTACAGCTGCAATATTCTTAACTGGACTCTAAATGAACTAATCAAAATAGACTGGAAAACAAGAAAAATAAGGACAGGATTTAGGATGCACCACCCAAAATCTGACATAGAAAGGTTATATATACAACGTACCGAAGGGGGTAGATGCCTTATACAACTAGAAGACTATTACAGAATAACTACCGTAGGACTACAAAGATACCTACTTCAGAAGCAAAGAAAACAAGTGCAAAGAGGTACAAATTACGAACAAAACAAAAAACTGTTTTCAATCTATAAGGAGGCCGACAAATACAAAAAGCATAAAACAACTGAAATAGCAACGGATTAAGATAAAACAATGGCAAGAAAAGTCCCTTCATGACAAATACGGGTTCAAGTAAATAGAAACGAAATAGGCAAAGCAAAACCCCAACAATGACTGAGAAACTCAGGACTCAAAGTAGAGACTGAAGGATTTTTATTCACAGTACAAGACCAAGCCTTTCCGCTAGAAATTACCACAAACATGTAACGGAAAGAAATACAAGTAATGGCAGATTATGTGGAGATAAAATAAATCAATGTATCAATACCAACATATGACAATGTTTCCCTAAAAGAAACGGAGAAACTTTCAGAATACAAAGATCTGGAAATAGAGGTAACTCGAATATGGAATCTAAAAACAGAAACAACTCTTATCATAGTAGGGCCATTAGGTATGATAAAAAATATTCATACAAATACATAACTAAAACAGCAGGATTTACAAGTATATATAACATACAGAAAATAGCACTACTATACACCGCACACATTCTACGTAAAACACTTTCAATACAGTAAAAATAAGAGCATCATAACAAACCACATCACACACCCAAGGCACACAGAGCTGCACTCAGTAGTGCAATGAAATCACGTGATAAAAATAAGACTACTGAATAATAATAATGATAATAATAACAACAACAATAATAATAAAAATATCTTTGCAGAACAAAGTAAACAACACAACCGGAAACAACCTATATACTCTCCCTGGTGACCAAATCATTGCAGATAAACATGCTAAAAGGACTACCAACAATTTAGAGAAATTAAATAATGTTGGTAACAAGACAAGGGATCCGAAAAAACTTGAAGAACAAATAATCGCTGAAAATATGTACAAGAATGAATGCGGTGACTTTGATAAGAAACGACAAAATAAGCTGCCAGTTGAACAATGCCGTCAAATCAATCATAAAACGAAAACGGACTAAACATTGTATAATTGAATGATATATTGTGTGCTACTGCCAGAATGTTTGGCGTTTAACTGAAAAAAGGATTGGCAAATAAAAGTCCAACGTAAGAAGAAAAGCATCAAGAAACAAATTGTTGCTCTCCGAACTTATATAGAAATTTTGAAAAATTTAAGCAACAATCATAATATAAAACCACCTAAGAAGAAAAGGATAATGCACATTCAAATTGAAGTCTGAATACTAGTTTGCTGAAGAACACATAATGCAAAAGGTACAGGTCGAAACCGCGCGTCAAAAAATGATCCAGGATTTTCAAAGATAACAGTGCGTTTAAAAATAATCCAAAGATGATCTATTGGCGTGTTGCAAAGAACACCATCAAAATAGAAGTCTCCTGAGAGCATGAAATACTGGAGTTCGGGAGAAAAAATTGGGACAGATGGAATGGACCGCAACTGCGATGCCCCAAGGATTAATAAACAGGAAGACACTGAGCTTATAGAAGAGCAAATGGGGAAAGGGATAAGTGTGGATAATGTGTGACTCATGAAAAATGTTCAGTAAATGTAAGCCAGCAGGTATGGATAAGATTCCAAACTATGGCTCAATGTGTTTACAAACTCACACAAAATCAAGAAACTAACTTGTTGCTACAGTGCATTTACGAAGAAACTGCCGAAGACGCTACAATGGCTGGTCAACGTTGTCACTTTTTTCCTCCACAAAAAGATGAAACCCATAACGTGCTTTACAACAATGTACAAAACTCTTTCATCTCTCCTTTCTCATTTTTCCTGGAAGTAAATGATATGGATCTGATGATTACAGGAATCAACTCTTAACTGTGTGATTGCAAACGATTGTCACCACAATAAAAAAAAAAAAAAAACATCTCTCAGAGGCCTGGATAGACTAGAAGAAAGCCTTTGATAGAGTTCCTCACAGATGGATAAAGGGATACTTGGACATGTTCAAAATTTCACTACTTATCATGAATGTTGTTTCTCATACTATGAAGCTCTGGAAAACAACATTAACTCTCAACACTGAGACTGCAAATATAAACGCTGGCCAACTCAATATTAACTGTGGAATGTTTCAAGGAGACTCTTTATGTTCTTTGTTATTCTGTTATTAATGATCATCACCATCACTTTCAGTATCACTATCCGATCCTATTCTGTCAAGGAAATCACTTTCACTAATGAACCTCCAATATCTTAAAGATAAATGCGAGTTACGGTCATCGCATAGTAAATACCCGACTACAATCAGGGACTTTGATCAAGCTCTTACCAGTAGCTCTCATGCTTCAGTCTCAAACTATAAACTGAGAGGTATATCATCCAACGATGAATTACCAGAACAATGTCCTGAAATATAAAAGCAGCTCATCACACATAAGGAGATATTTGCGAATATAAAATTTGCGAATATAAAAGCAGCTCATCATACATAAGGCGATATTTGCGAAGTGTTGTATTACTCTTGAATGTCATATGGGCCGCATATCTTTTGTATATTTTCGGAGAGGCCTTTCACATACGGTAGACTAACTGTGGACAGTTTATTAATTTCGTCCTCTCTTTTCTTCATAATTGGTTTATTTCGCTATTCATACTATCAGTGCCGTTTCAACGACTCAACTGAGTCAATTGACTAAGCTCATTAAGATATATTCTTTAAATTGAACCAAGTTCGTTATTTTGCCTAACTTGCCACAAGATAACTACGTAAAGTAGCATCTATATGCCTAATCTTACCTTCTTCTCCAAGTGAAATAAAAATTGACTCGATCGATAGATGGGTTCATCTTACATAGAGCTACTCGGCAAAACTTCACAAATCGGCAATGCTTGGATATTGAAGGAGAACGTGCTGAAAAAGTCAGTTTAGCCGTTCTGTGCGCATCTTGGATAGATCTGGCTCACAGCATTTCCATTCCAGAAAGGTGTGTCTCGAACTAGAAGTGAATCCTGGTAGCACTGTCTGACTAGAAATTATTGGAAGTTACCCACAGTCCTAAAAGCGTAAGTCCTTCCGAATAGATCAGTCATTTCCTTTTCTTCGGAGTCCTTTTTCTCTGAGAATATCATCGCTCACCCAAACTACTAACCTGCTATATAATACTAACTTTAACGTCCGCTAATTTCATGCTCAACTTACGCTGTGTGTGTTTAACAGTATTCAGTCCGTTAGAGGGCTAGACTTGGCTTTTGCTTGACCTAGAGTAGAGCTGAGATAAAACTGAACTGGCAAAAGCCGATCACCCGTACTCATTATTCAAGAATAATTTTAGACAGCATAAGAAGACTTCCCTGCAGAATGTTTGACAGTAAATGAGTCATGTAGCCACTGCAATGTGTTACTTCAACAAAACACAAAATAGTTCCTTCCATCAGGATAGCCAAATATATCAAATTACAAAGAAGGGTGGTCCTTGCTGAACTTTTCAGGATAATTTTTCTTTCATCCAATTTCTCTATGCTATTTCTTTCCCTATTCGTAACCTTGTCTCAGTTCTTATCCATTTGAGAGTTCGAACCAAACCAAAGTACAAGAAATGTGTCCAATCTCATCTCTAAACAACAATTTCGCAAGGCATTGACTTAACTCCCATTGATTGTTGGAGGTTAACATTTTCTCTTGTCACCGCCTCCTCAGTGGTGTCTGCTTTCATTACGAAGACACTATTCATATCTGCTCTCACGGCTCTCACGTGTCCCAGTTCGAAATGGATGTCCCCAGCCAATTTTGTTTAATTGTTCTGTTGTACAACCAATATAAATCAAAGTTGTCTTTCGTGCATTCTGAAGCGTACATCAAATGGTAATCTCTACATGCCTCACCTTCTGTATAAATCATAATATTACTGTTATGATTCCTGATGGAATTCACTTGACTCATGTTGTTGCACAATGAAAAGGGTTTACCTCTCTTGCCGCTGTTTTTCAATGTACAGAGTGCAGATACTCCAATGTTCGTTTTCTTGGATTCAGAAATAGAGGTCAATAATTCTCTTATGTTTTTATTCCACCTAAAGGCTAAGATAGGCGGCTGAGGAAATATCTGTTTGAAACCAGGATATGTTTTCGCCACATGATGGTAGCTTTCATGCAACACTTTTGAAATTCCAGCGAAATTTCGGTGCCAGTTAATCACTAAAGGAATTCTGTCATCTATTGTACTGTGTGTGCTGAAATTATGCGTGAAGGTTTGACTATCTTTGCTAATTTTAGCTATTTCATTTGCCATGATAGGTATACTGGGCTTCGTAAATTTTACCCCAGTGTCTCATTAATGGCATGCACTGTTCCCTCACTCAATTATAATAATAACGAGAATGATGATGATAATAATAATAATAATAATAATAATAATAATAATAATAAGTGTGAGTACGATAAATCACTGCTATGTGAGTACGATAAATCACTGCTATGTGAGTACGATAAATCACTAAGATGTGAGTACGATAAATCACTGCTCCGAAACTTATCCAAAAACATCGGAAATAAAGACATCGCATGGAGCCAAAAAATAGCTGACAAAGGGTTGGACTATACCCGAGTAAGTAATACTCATT
>NC_068993.1:31068956-31069585 GCF_001194135.2 Octopus bimaculoides
ACAACATACACAAATGAAAGAAAAAGTAAAGAAAGAGTACTATAGACGAGTTAGATCAATACTAAAAACAGAGCTCAATGCTAAAAACAAGATAATGGGTATCAACACTTTAGCTGTCCCAGTTATAAGCTACAGTTACAACATCCTTAACTGGACACTAAACGAACTATGTAAAATAGACAGGAAAACAAGAAAAATAATGACAGGATATAGGATGCACCACCCGAAATCTGACATAGAAAGGCTATATATACAAGGTACAGAAGGTGGCAGGGGTCTTATACAGCTAGAAAACTATTATAAAATAACCACCATAAGACTGCAAAAATACCTACTCCAGAAGCAAGGAAATTTAATACAAATAGCCACAAAACACGAGCATAACAAAAAGCTGTTTTCAGTATTTAAGGAAGCTGACAAATACAAACAAGAAATCAATCTACCTAACAAATACGAAGAAGAAGAAGAAGAAGAAGAAGAGGAAACAACAAAAGCTATAAAACAAATGAAATCCAAACTAAAACTAGAACAGCAACGGACCATGATAAAACGATGGCAAGGAAAGCCCCTACATGGTAAATACTGGGCTAAACTAAATGCGAAAGAAATAGACAGAGAAAAATCCCAGC
>NC_068993.1:31070455-31081044 GCF_001194135.2 Octopus bimaculoides
TAACATACAGAAAATTGCACTACTGGGTACTGCACACATCCTACGCAAAACACTTTCAATACAGTAAACCACAGCAAACCACAGCACATACCCAAGGCGCACAGAGCTGCGCTCGGTAGTGAAGTGAAAGCACGTTATAAAAATAAAACTACTGAACAATAATAATAATAATAAAACAATAATAATAATAATAATAATAATAATAATAATAATAATAATAATAATAATAATAAAAAAAAAACATTTCTTTTATTAGCTACGAGGGCCCAAGACATGGCGGACAATATCGAAGGACGAGTTGAAGTGCAGAAAAGAAATTACAAAAACATGGGGTTAACATCAATCAAGGAGAGATACTACTACACTAAAGTATATAACAGAGGATATATAATAGAATGTAGAGAAATAAATAATAAATAAATAGAATCCCCAATAGCGGAGCAGTTCATTTATTTAATCCAGAGTGAACTCAACGCGAATATCTCTGACTATTCTGTCTATCTCCAAGGCATGGAAAAATGCCCTCTTCCAGTTTCTTTCTTCCTGCTTAGAAAAGCCTATTCAGAGTAGATCCATTAAGTTTCACCAGTGTTGCCTCTATCAGCCATCTTTTGATAAACACATTAGACAGAAATGGGTTGCGAGTGAGTAGATAGAAGAGAATGGAGAAAGCAAGAAATGAAAGGAACGGGATAGCTGTGGCAAAGAATGAATGAGAGCGAAAGTAAAGTAAAATCAAAAATACAAAATTAAAAATTAAAATAAGGATAAGCTGCCAGTATTATTCTTAGTAAGCGTCAGTTCGATGTGAGAGGTCAGGCGTTAAGGTTTTGGTAAAGTGGAAGAGGGAGGTATTTGTGTCTATTAATTAAGTAGATGAATTCTAAGCTGGAGTTGCTCAGAGTTTAGCTCAGTGGTCAGTAGAGATAGCTAAACGTAGATGCCTAGTTTAAGGGGGTGTATATATAGGATATACAACAATTAAATGGATAGAAGCTACAAATTAAAGAATTAAAAATTTGAAAATAAAAGTTAGAATTTAAATTAAAATTAAAAAAATTGAAAAGTAAAAGAATTAAAGCTAGCTAGCTAAAAAGATTCTTATGTTGATAATACCCAAGAAAAAAATGTACGTATATTGTAACGATCGTGGATGCATATAGGCACGTGTTATGCGTGTTGCTTTTGCTTGCATTTGGACCTATGGAAGTATCTACAGGTCCGATAGAACTTATGCTTACATGTAGACAATGCTTTGTGTTGTTTACTGAGTAATTGAGGTGAATTAGGAATTAATTTTCGGAGGGCTTCTTTCAGGCAGAATCTAGATGTGGTGTACTGGCCTTGATATGGGACACAGGAATCTATTATGGCCCAGGATATCCTATATGGCACTTTCCTATTTATCAGATGGCATATGTGGTTGGCTAGGGACGTGGGTTTATTATGCACCTCATATTTAAATGAGTTTAGATGTGTTTGAAATTAATAGTAGATCTGATGTAGTAGCTGGTGAAATTATTTAATGGGTTGTGGACAATGCATTTGTATACTACGTTAAACCTTCTGCAGCGGGCATTTGGTCCTGGACCAGTAGTTGCAGCTATCAGTATTACGTGGGATAGTTGTGGAAATGGAAGATGCTGTACTATTTATGGACAAGTTAAAATTTAAGGTGGTATTCGGAAGAGACTCAGACAGGGTGAGTGGTATCTGGTATGTTGACAGGCATTCATTGTCCTCTACCATGCGGAAAATCGGTCAGTGCAAAATCCACTCCTAAGTTCTATAGAGGGTTAGTGGTAGGAAAGTGCGATAATGCACTAGGAGAGGCGCTGGGCGTCGACAAAGTCGAACTGACCCGTCTGTTTCAGAAGACTTCCGAACCTGGAACGTTGGATACCTTACAGAAATCCCTCGCTTGGCAGTGCTACCGGGGGGTGAGGGGTACTAATGGTTCGAGATAAACTCTACAAGTACGGAAGTGCTGTCAGACGGACCTGCCGAGATGAACGCAGAGCGATGAAACTGCTCTATACTCACTCGTCCAGTATCCATCCATTTCTGACTCATGGAGTTATTTCGCACAGTTGATGTCGCGTGTAGCACGGATCCGGCTACCAGCCGAGTCCATAGTAAGATTAACTCACTGCCTTCCTTTGGCCAAGAAGGGCAGGCAATTCTCCTGCCTGGTAGTAGTAGCGAAAGTAGTTGTATGATGGAACAGGTTGTAGACAGACACTTTTCTCTTCGGCCAATCCCTCATCAACTTTTTCAAATTTCACTTGGAAAGGAAGATGAGGATGTAGAGAGAGAAGTGATGCCTCCCCCAGTGCATTTACTGAAAGGTGGGCGAATGTAGCGAAAAGGGACCGTGTGAGTGGACCTACTTTAATAATTCGCCAGTAGGCTGGTAAATTTGAGGAGGAGAGGTGTAATCTTCCTGATTACCCTTGAGACGCCGGGTGGTTCAGGATTAGTGGGGTACCTAAGCCAACCATGGTGGTCATCCCCCTATTGGAGAAATCTCATTATTATATTTTTCTTGTTTATTGTTATGTTTTCCGAATTGTTTCACCGTTGTTTTGTGTAAAACACCCACTGTCCCCATCTACTGAATTGTCCCCTATATGTCGACCCTAGTGGCCAATAAATGAAATTATTATTATTATTATTATTATTATTATTATTATTATTATTAGCAGTAGTAGTAATAGTAGTAGTAGTAGTGGTGGTGGTGGTGGTTGTGATATAGTAGTAGTAGTAGTAGAAGTAGTGGTCGTATTGAATTTATTAGCATAGTAGTAGTAGTGCTATTAGTATTAACACTCATTTTTGGCCGTCCTTTATGCATCCAAGATTGTTACAATATAAGTACGTATTTTCTTTTCCTATTCTTCTCTATCAGCATAAGAATCTTAGCAGATAGCTAGTTTAATTCATTTACTTTTCAATTTTTTAATTTTAATTTAACTTTTAACTTTTATTTTTTAATTTTTAATTCTTTAATTTGTATCTTTTAACCATTTAATTCTAGTTTTATCCTGTGTATACCCCCTTAAGGTAGGCATGTATTTTTAGCTATCTCTACTGACCATTGAACTAAACAGTCTCTCTGACCACCCCTAGCCTAGAATTCATCTATTTAATTAATAGACACAAATACCTCCCCCTTCACTTTACCAAAACCTTAACGCCCGACATGTCACCTCGAACTGACACTTACCAAGAATAATACTTGCATCTTATCTTTATTTCTATTTATATATGTTTTGTATTTTTGATTTTACCTTACTTTCGCTCTCATCATTCTTTGCCACACCTATCCTATTCCTTTCATTTCTCGCTTGCTCCACTCTCTTCTATCCACTCACTCGCAACCCATTTCTGTCTAGCTTGTTTTCTGTCTTTCTCAATGTTTATATCCACGTGGACAATTTACATATTAGCTAACCACTTAATCCATTACTTGAACATGAACGCATCATTCAGGATACTGACAAAATACTGCCTGGATTTACCTGGGATCATACCCTACGGCCTATACCTTCACGGAAGTACGGACCAACCTACATACCCTCTGGAAAAACATAAACTGTGAACTTTATTCTCCTGTCTGTATTCTTCTGTCTACTTTTACACTTTATTCTTCTATTTAACTCCTTACAAACTGTGAATTTCCCTGCCGTAAACTTTCTTACACATTCACTTTGTCTCTGATGACAAAAGAGCTAGTGTGCGGACATGCTATCCTATCACTTGGGATATAACAGAAACAGCTGTAAGACTTCAAATTCACCTTATTTCAATTAAATTATTGTAAATGACTTACGATACTCGTCCTGCCTTGGAGTTTGTTGTCTTTTCCCTCTTATATAATATAATATACTACAATATAATATAATGAAATAGGATATAATATAATATAATATGATATTAAGTACAGTAGATGGCAATCCTCCATGCTGACATACGAGTTTATTGACAGAGCTCATCAAGATGTAGGAGCGAAGAACAGGTGTGTTGGTGCAAATGTGAAAAATAGAACTCAAAGTATTAATGTATGTATATTTTTATTAATATTTAGCAGAAGCAACAGAGTGACTCAAGGCACAATAGTTTCGTGCGTCAGCACTTATCAACGATGAGCTTTATCAACAAACTTGACTGTCAGCTTGGAGAATTAACATCTACTGTACTCAATGAAAAATATTCTCATACCTCCAAAGAAACTCATTCTACTCGCAAAATACTATATGTTTTTTTCCAGCGACAAACTGTCGCCGATCTCGAAAAAGGAGAAATAAGTTATATTAAATCTCTGAGCGAGATATAAACAGTAGCCATACGGAATCGTAACATATAATTGCCAACCAAGTGTGGCGCCCTATACAGGAAAGTGCTACTGACGTTTATAGCTCCAAGAAAAGATCTCTTCCAGCTGGCTAACGACACACATCCTGTGTCCGATTAGTATTTGCGAGAGGAGGTCATCGCTCCCGTCTCTAACCTTACGTGATACACACGGAATCGAGTTTCTGGGTGGTTACCCGTCCTCAGCGTGTGATAATCAACAGGTAGTGATATGGAAACTCATTCCACTCACAAAATACTATACACTTTTTCTAGCGACAAACTGTTGCTGATCTCGAAAAAGGAAAAATAAGTTATATTAAATCTTTGGGCGAGATATAAACGGGAGCAATACAGAATCGTAACATTTAATTGCCAACAAAGTGTGGCGTCCTATACAGCAGAATGCTACTGACGTTTATAGCCCCGGGAAGACATCTCTTCCAGCTGGCTAACAACATACATTGTAATCGGACACAGAATGTGTGTCGTTAGCCAGCTGGAGGAGATGTCTTCCTGGGGTTATAAACGTCAGTAGCACCCTGCTGTATAGGATGCCACACTTGGTTGGCAATTATATATATATATATATATATATATATATATATATATATGGTGGCTGTCTACTCCTTACACATAGTTTGACCACCTCCTGCACCTACACGTTAGCCCTTTCATGGCGTCTGATGTAGCTTTTTAAACCAGACAATGTTTTGAAAAAACACTCACACAGATTGCACCTCTGATTTGTACTACCAATACCTGCAGGTAAGTTCTGCTCATTGTGGATCCTAACATGTCTTTTAAGACTCCCATTGGATTTGCAAGCCCTCTGACACACCACATTCAAACGTGTGCACAGACATATAATAAGAATAGCTGGTTGAAGTTTGTTTTCCATGGGTTTTCAGGTGAGATTTGAGGCCAACCAAAGACAGGCATGGTCTGTCACAGACTGTGCACACAAAGAGGTCCTTGTCATTCACCTTCTCGATCTTTACATTTTACCTTAAATATCTCTTGAGTCCTGCTTGCCTCATCCTGGCCTCTTCAAACGCTTTCACTCCACTCCACACCCTTGTTCGCCATCTAACTCGATCTGAAGCGAGAGCTTCTATATCTTCCGGAGTTATTCCAAGTGACTTCATAGCCGTCCTTATGCCATCCTTAAACCTTTTTTTAGGTTTATCCCGATAGCGTTTCCCCTCTGCAAGCTCACCATAAAACAGCTGTTTCGGCATCTTACATTCGAACAATATTGCCACACCATCTCAATTGGTTCCTCAAAATCATAGCTTTAATTGAGAGGATGCCTGCAGATGCAAGGATATCTGTGTTTGGAGTAAAAGAATTCCATTTAATTTTTAAAATATGACGAAGGCATTTTTGATGGAATTGTTCTAACAGTTTAAAATGCCTTTCATAACAAGTCCAAGTTTCACAGGAATACAATAGGTATGTTAAGACAAATGATATGTCATGTCGCTCTTCAGTGTTACTGGTAACATGTAATCCAGTACAACCTGGCAACCCCACCAGGCTTGCTTGGTGATGAGGGTGTTGTTGGACACCCTTCAGGACGAAAAGTAAGACCTGTCAAAGAGCGGATGAACTGAATAGTCCAACAAAATGTCTGTAAATATGTATATATATGGGTGTATGTATATGTACGAATGTCTGTAAATATGTATCTATGAATAATTTTAATTTTATATATATTTACTCTTTTACTCTTTTACTTGTTTCAATCATTTGACTGCGGCCATGCCGGACCACCGCCTTTAGTCGAGCAAATCGACCCCAGGACTTATTATTTGTAAGCCTAGTACTTATTGTATCGGTTTCTTTTGCCGAACCGCTAAGTTACGGGGACGTAAACACACCAGCATCGGTTGTCAAGCGATGTTGGGGGGACAAATACAGACACACAAACATACACACACACCTACACATATATATATACATATATACGACAGGCTTCTTTCAGTTTCCGTCTACCAAATCCACTCACAATGCTTTGGTCGGCTCGAGGCTATAGTAGAAGACACTTGCCCAAGGTGCCACGCAGTGGGAATGAACCCGGAACCATGTGGTTGGTAAGCAAGCTACTTACCACACAGCCACTACAACCTCATTCATGATGAATACAGTGCGCAATAATTTATAAATAATGAAATATTAAAAACAACATTTATGTTATAATATCAATTTATTTTAAATCGTACTGTACGTTGTCAGTAATTTTAACTAACACCATATTAGAGATTTTTGATATATTTGAAATATTTTACTGTGGTATAATGTTGTATAATCGCTAATAATTTATAACTTCCTGGAAGTCATCAATCAGTAAGAAAATAAAATTTTGGAAACACTGAAACACAAGTATAATTGTGTTTTATTTATTTCTAATTTCATGACATTAACCTAATGACAGTTCGTTGACAGTCGATGACACGGCAACAGAAAGTTGTTATAACTCATTTAACTGCCGGTCAGGCTTGATCAAGTAATCATAAACAATATTGTAATTTATCATTCCAGCGTTTTAATGTATCCGTTAAGGTATAATAAAGTGCGATATCAGGATATCTTGGCAGCCGTTCCCAGTCGTTCAAACGTTTTTATACAAACCTTCCAGTTATTTTGCAGAAGAAAAATAGGATGCACTGCATCCTCTGCAATTGCCTCTCCATTCGCAACTGTCCTGCCGTCTTCGACTTGCAAATGTTTAAAGACGAACAATAACTGCATTAAATTAACCTGTTTGGGAGGTGGCCATAATCAGTATTGCTGCTTGTTCTAGTTGACAAAATTGAGTTTAATTCATTTAAATTAATTAGTGTTAATATATTGAAATATTGTTGAAAGCGGAATATTGATTGTAAATATAACATGAGCTTACATTCTCTTTGAGTATGTGAGAAAAATAATGAGTTGCTTTTGTACTAAGTTCTTATGATGAAGTAGGACTATGAATGACAAGAAGTATTCAATTCGTGACTATCTCGAATTTTAGGAGTATCTACGGCTATATGAAGTAATGTGTAATTCCTTTACTACAGTAGTGCATAATATAAGGGATATTTGATTGCTTTTTTCTCCGTGTCAGTCGAACAAGCAAATGCTTCGTTGTTGGGTCATGATATGAAGTATTATGGTAGTGCTAAGAATGATTCCTTTGCACATCAGGCTCATACCATGACGTCTACAGAAAGCGATTCCACAAGGAATCTTTCCTGACAACATCTAGAACAACGTCGAAAATTTTGAGAGGAATCTGCAATATCAAATGTTATTCTGTGTTCACATGGTTGCAACAGAACTAATTATTCACATTCTGAAAAAATAAAAAATGGATACCGTAGATCTTGTGAATGCAGGTAGACAATGGAATGACCAGACATTGTGGTAGCTCGTGGCTCCACATGGAGTTTCAATGTTATTGGTTCACGCTTCAGACTACGATGTAAAACCAAAGTTACAGTGTAGAAGTCACGTGATGAGTGATAAAAATGAATTCCAGTTGTGACCATGCCGTCTTGTTTCACACATTGCATTTATTCTAAGATTACATTATACAGCCTATTCTTCAGATCAGTAGACAGAAGGATGCAAATTAAGGGAGCTCCTCGTCCCCACTTGAGGTAAGATTGTTTCAGTTGTTGGTATTGCTTAGACCCACTTCAAACTTCATTGTAAATATTCTGAACAAAGTCGTTCCATCCATGAACCATTAATCTAAACTTCATTAAAGAGAACTGTGATAATAAGTATTCCACCCACGACGATAACATCTCATTTTGGGTGACATAATACACGATAAATGGTAGAGCAAATCTGTGCCTGGTCATTGGGTGCTTTTAAAGGAATCTACTTTCGTCTTGGGACGTTGCTTTTAGAGGAAGCTACTCTGTTGGCAGGATACGTATGAGTTCTCCATTTCATCTGTTGCTTCAGTTCCTAAAATTCTGCTATTGTTTCTTCTTACCTTTGTCTACACCAGCATCAAGAACCCTACAAAAGCATCAGAGGCTCCCCCTCCTCTCTTTATTCAATCATTTAAAAATAACTTTTTTTTTTGTTGTGTCTGAAATGATAAGAGTCCATAAATAATGTAGAGGGAGAGGAGATATTTTGAAGACTTGGGAGGTTAATTCAACTGCAGTAATGTCTATTAGATTATTGGATAAATATATTCTAGGTTTATACAGAGTAAGTACTTGAGTGAATACATTATTAAGGATGATCACTTGCATTGAAGAATGTGTGTCTGTTTGTGTGTGTGTGTGTGTTTGTGTGTATTTCTCTGTGTGTGTCTGTGTGTGCGTTGTGTAAGTGTGTGAGAGAAAATGAAATAAAGATCTGGCATACTTTGTTGGGCTTTTCAATCATCAAATCTCAACAAAGGAAAATATATAATCACATGTTTGAGACCAGACAAGATAACCATATGAGAATCAAACAATATCACACAATATGATGAAGAAAACTGGTGAAACTACCATGTTGGCTGCTAATTCCTCTAAACATCTTAAATCTTCTAATTGATTCCATGTCACATTATTGGCAACAGATCACAGAAAATAAACGTGAAGGAAGCAGCTAATTATAAAACAATTATTAATACAACAATGATTTTTTTTTGTTTTCTATTTTTTTTGAAATTATTAATATGAAACGATTATTAATGTTTAATTTAATTTTGAATTTTTTACAAGAATCATATTAGTTACACAGTTTTTTTACAACATATCATTAATAATAAGTGCAAAATATAAAAGATGTCTGTCTGTTAATAATTCAGTTATTTAATTACCGGTGTACTTTTATAAGTATACACATTCACGCATAGGGGCAGACAGACCTACAAATTCAGGTCCAGTTATTAATTTTAATTAATAAATGATGTACAAAAGGATTGCTATTAACTGGTTTCCAAATAGCCAATCACTACTTGAGGGCCAATAGCCAGAGAGTGTACGTGTCTTGTTGCTGAATTTGTTGTGTGTATCTTGTATCTTGTTGTAAAGTACTGATTTTCAAAACGTTTTAAATCGGCTTACCTATCTTTTTACTATTATAAATATGTGCAAATTTTGTGATATTCTACTGTAAAAAAATGACAGAAAATTTAAAAATGGATGGCGTATATCTTGTGAATGCAGGTAGACAATAGAATGACCAGACATTGTGGTAACTCGTGGCTCCACATGGAGTTTCAATGTTATTGGTTCATGCTTGAGACTACGAGGTAAAACCAAAGTTACAGTATAGATGTCACGTGATGACTTATAAAAATGATTCCAGTGGTGACCATACCGTCTTGTTTCACACATGACAATTATTTTACTATTAGATTGTCCTCCATTATTTTAACCTATTACTTCAGAAGCGTCACAAGAACAGAGATGGATGAGGCTTTCAACTGGATATTTTCGATCCATTTTCGTGGGAGGGCTGCACCTAAATACTTAGTTTCCCCTATGGGGTCCCCTGTTGTTAAATACAAACTTCATGTTCGGTTAATGTTCGGTTAATTTAGGATTAAGGAATGAATATATAATAAGCTTGTACGTTATTCCTTTTACATCATTACATAAACAAGACAGATGTGTATAATGTGTACACACAAAGACACACACACACACACACTCACACGCACACACACGTGTATATAATGTAAAATGTGCGTGCGCCTGTTTGTATGTACACGTGTCTATAAGTATGGTTGTGTATGTATATGTCTGTATGTTAAACTTACGAATGCTATTAAAAGTTTAACAATCAAAGTGTGAACCTTAATTAAGAGATAAGAATTATAGATCTAGTGTTGAGAATTGCTTCAAACTAACTGTGATCGATGAAAATATTTTAATTAATATTACTCGAGGTTGTTATCAAGTTGTATTTTTTTTAAAGATTTTTCATCACATCTTTGATGCAACTACTCGGAAATTTACCCCATCTCATTATTTCCACGAAATCATGACGCGAATATTTAAAGTAAGACCTGAGAGAATCTAAACATCATGGATTTCTTGAGAACTCTGTTGTACAACTTTAAATAGCATCCCTTAATTTTATAGTAATTTTCTAACATTTAGCTTCCAGTGAACTACTAATTTGCTCTCGACATTTTTTCCAGTAGAGCAATCATTCTTTTTCATTATTGGATTTTTTTGTTCTATATACATACGTACATATATATATATATATATATATATATATATATA
>NC_068993.1:31081487-31082273 GCF_001194135.2 Octopus bimaculoides
TATATATGAGAGAGAGAGAGAGAGAGAGAGAGAGAGACATAAAAACAGACAGACAGACAGAGAGGGGAGAGAGAGACGATGTTACATACGTATCAACAGATATTTAACGTTGCCAATGCTTCTTAAAGTGTAAGAGATACTGTGTAATTAGCCAGTGTTGTAAAGTTTTCTGTAAATGTGAAAAAAAGTTCTCGAAAATAAAGTATATACTGTAATTATATGTGTGCGTGCGTGTGAGTGTGTGTGTGTGTGCGTACAGTATAGCAAGAGCAATTACTAAAATTGAAACTATGATTGCATTGCTCGAAGAACTTTTAGATAAAACGAAGAAACGTCTGAGAAGTACATGAAAACATTGTACAAGGTTTTTGTGTTTTATAACTCACAATTCAGACTTCAGATATAGGCAAATGATAACGGAAATTTAGCACCAAATGTGCCCTTTGGAAGTAGTTCAGTAAGAAGACAAGCTAGTGGACCTTCCCTTTATGAAACATCGTTTTTTATTAATCAACCGTATCTATTGTAGAAGACTGACTACAACAAATAGAATAGACAAGAACACTGATGAGTTGAGACAATGTTGTAATTTACAAGTAGAGGTACAGGCTAACAATGGTTGCAAATATTATAAAAGAAGTCTGACTTAAAATTCCCCGAAACTTTTGTGTCGATTACAATGTTGCGGAGTCTCCTGCTTACAGGCATTTCTCTCTCCCTCTCTTTCTTTCTTTCTCTCTTCCTATCTATCTATCTATCTATCTATCTATCTATCTATCTATCTAT
>NC_068993.1:31082459-31093036 GCF_001194135.2 Octopus bimaculoides
ACGAGTATGTGTGTGTATGTATATATAATAGGCTATATACATATTCTCATTCTTAACACCATGAATTATATAGCAATACTTATGAATGAATTTACTGCTAATGGCACTTTGACAAGTAAGAATTAAATATTTTCGTCACGACTAAATTGACACATTCATTATGGAATGCGAAATTTCCACCCTGCTATCTACACCGTAAAGCATTTAACTCGCTGAATCTTTCAATCTCTTAAGTGAAAAATATGATTCAAAATGATTTTTTTCTCAGATCACAGGCTTAATGTTGAATTATGATAATTAAATTATTCATTCATGTTTTCTTTTTTATCAACTTGACTAAGAACAACCCACGATAATTAGTAAAGTAATTAATCGTAACTTAACTGAAGTATAAAAAAGAATAATATATTCAAAAATGCATAATAAAAAGAGTTTGGGTGCACAATAGTGATTAATATTGGGCAACTTCGCCGAACAAGACAAACCCTGTCAGGTGAAGTCTACTATAAATTTTCGGTTTCTACTTGGTGCATTTCTATATCATGTCGGTCTTGTAGTTTGTTTACCGAGTGATTTTTTATCTCAGACTGTAGTAATCCGATGCAACTGCACCATGTAAGAGCCCTCGAAAATATTTAGTTGCACAAAAAAAGTTTAAGTTCTATTGTAACTGATTGGAAGTTTGTTGAGAGTCACTTCTTATAGGACGAGGGTTCTATTTTAGTTATTATCTTTAGTATTTTATAATTTTTGCCTTTTGTTTATGTCGTTTCTCTATTTCATGTTGAAATTCAAGTAAGATATGCTTGTTGCATTCATATAGATTGACATTGACTCTGTGACATTAATCGCCGGTCTGTCATCTTAAGTTGATATTCATTTTACTTGTTTTCATTTTCAACATTGTGTATATTAATGTCAACTTCCACATTTTTAAAATTCTTCTCCCTTTTTAATTTTTATTTCTTTATATTGCCCCCTCTTTCTGTACACTTTGTATAATACATAAAAGTTATAGTGTATTAAAGGTTTATCTATTGTGATTTAATTCGTAGAAATTACGCATACTAGAAATTAAGTATGCACTATCTAGAAGCTAGATTAAATATATTTTGAAAGACTACGAATGGCGGATGCATAAATCTCACTCATTTCATTCCAGTTAAATCAGAACAATTCTCTCTTTTTAGCCAGAAAGAATATTTGCAGATTTTATAGTTTATACCAGACCACAAATTAAAGGTTTCGAGTGATTAAAGACCCTTACTTTACTGTGATACTCATGGAAGCATTTAATTTCTATAGGATTGAAGCTGTCGTCTTTATTGTTGTAAAATTGTGAAATATACCGTAGATATTTCTTCTTGGTGAGCAGAATGCATAATACTGTTTCAGATCTAAATATTTTGCAATCTTGTTTATCATGTCCTAAAACTGTGCCTCTGTGTCACAAAAGAAGCTAATAGCTCAATATTTCTTAGGATAAGCAATATAGTATAATCTTCGTTGAAGATATAATATTATTCTACAGAGGTAAAGCTAGGGTGCCACAACAAATGAATGGTCCCCGATGTGTATTTATTGCTAATATGAAAATATTGTAGGAATTGTTCTTACACCTTACACAGACTTTTCAAAATGTCATTAATATAAATCTTTTTCTACTGCGTGTGAAAACAAAAGGTAAAATATTGGCGGAGCTTCAATAAAGCGCAATGTTACAATATTTCATAAATGTCTAATGAAAAACAGACTTACACTTCAACTGCTAAGTAATTGCATAGAAAAGATGTTAGAATTTCTCATTTACTTTGTTTATAGGATAGGATGATGAAACTGAGGCCTATGAAAAATTATTTCTAACAATGTTTTCTACGTATGATATACTCCCAACCGAGAAACGTGGAGCTCTAAACCTACTACATGTATCAGTATGCCGGAGAAAATCCTTGTAGACTTAAATTTAGTATCGTTAATTTATGTCACAAAACTGAATTTATTGTTTGGCCTGATATAAGTATAACGAGCATACTGTATAGTGTATTTTCTCAATGATCTAGACACCTGTAAAATAATGTAAAGGCCATACATCATATGAAATCTTTATATCTATATGTATTTATAGGGCAGAAAACAAAAGCAACACCCACTAAATCGTGAACGAATATTTACTACTCAAATGATATAGTGTTGAGATGTGAGTACCGCAGGGAGTTCTTAAAATTTTCCAATTTCAAAGTTGAAATTGTATTTGTGATATTGTTTTTATAATACTCAAATGGAAATATGTGAAAGTGCCTGGCTTAATGGCTAGGAAGTTATGAAGACAATTGTAAGACCATGCGGCGACTCCCAGATCGGATGGCAGGCTACCTCCTTAAGCAAAGTACTTCATTTCATTCAGCTGAAAATTGAGTGACGTCTGCAACAGTATAGTGCCCCGTGGATAATTAACCAAAATCCATCATTGCTAGTTGCGGTACGCTAAAGAATGAAGAATAATATAGTTTAAGAGAAAGAAATGCTCTAAGCAAATTAGTTTTCCATTACACTTTTTAATGAGAAGATACACTTAATTTTAAATTTTCTTTTTGTAAAATCTATTGGCGGAGTTTGTTCGATAGATCAATATATATTATAAATGATGATGTATTCACGCTAAGATCAATTCATCTTAATTACAAATGATTTTTGTTACTTGTTTGTAACACATTGCTATTTCGACAATTATCGTATATAACTTTTCACTTCAGATATTTCTTACTAGTAATCATTCTCTAATATAATTTGCGATTTTTCATACATATGCGTTGAGTATATTTTGGCTTAGTTTATGTATAAGCCATTTCAACACATTGGTAAGCATTTCTTTCTCTATGTGTGCATGTATGTATGTTATTGTTTCCCTTCATCTATATATGGAATTTGCTACATATAATAATAATAATAATAATAATAATAATAATGATGATGATGATAATGATGATGATGATGATGATGATGATGATGATGATGATCATGATGATAAGTATTCTATGAGTAAGGGAACATTTAAATGTTTAATCTAGGTCCGAAACTTTCATACATAACTAAATATTTATTCAAACATATATATATAAACAAATACACAGAAACATAAAATGAATATATATCTTGAAAAATATAACCCGTAATTACATGTATGGAAATCAAACTTTGTTCTACAACTTGTCATTTTTTATAAAAGTCAATTGTGCAAATTTATATGCTTTTAAATGCCTTTAATTTTCAGAAACTGCCAACAGTTTTGCCGTCTAAATAATTTTGCAATCTTTTCTTGCGCGTTTCCTGGCCTATAAAAATGTCACCCTATGCCGCTATAGCTACTGAACACTCTGCTGCTATAGCTACATGTCACTCTGTGGCTTTATAGCTACACGGGAAAATTAATTATGACTGGAAATCTCAGTTTCTATATGGCATCCCCACAATAACAATATATTTATATATCGAAAGGATATCTGAATATTCATAAGTCTTATTGTTTTTGTTTAGACTTAGGTCAATACACGTTGGTCAAATTTATGATGAAAGACATTTCGGAGTTTTTCCTCAAATGTTCTTCATTTTCTAATATATTTCGGTTAGATTTTATGAAAACGTAATATATTTTTCTAGCTGGTCAAGTTACCCCGTAGAATCACCGCTGCTGGTTGTTTTCTCTCTTGTTGGTTCATTTTATTGTATATCTTATTAATATTAAAATATTCTGGCTTATATACATGAAACGTATTAGGTAAATGATTATTGTAGACAAGCAGTCTAACTCTACCAATGTACACATAAATTTTGAAACTATGGCGATAGAATTAACATAATTTTAATTATCTAAAAAGGCATAACCATGAAATAACTAGCAAATATACTAGCAAGGTATAGCGGTAATGTATCTGCAACATGAATAACATAGAAGGGGATAGTGAAAGTTACCGAGTAAAGTCTCGGCACTATGTATTTTTCATTGCTCAGGACAATTTTAAAAAAAACAAGCTTAATGAATTTAACCCACATGGCTGTGTATATGTACCATGACTGCTAAAGTCCACAAGTAATTCAAATTATTCTGGTAAACTGGAAATCTTCCGCTAGAGATATGTTTTCATTGGAAACATTTTCGTTTTTATAACGTGGAGAAGATGAAAACTGCTTCATGTAGAAAATCCGAAGACTTATTAAACTGGCAGTTAGAGAGTATTAAGGAATACGAATTGAAATTCATAATCAACAAGACGTATGACGTAAAGAATCATAAAATAGCTAAATTTGAGGAGAAAGAAATTGAGAAGTGCTTGGGGCAGATATGGGAAAATATTACATATCTGACCCGAGGACCAAAATACGCAACAGCGGAAGTGCGTTCCAAAAGATGTTCTCACCAGGTTATATTGCGAACTTAATAACAAAGTTTAAGTATGAACCAGACGAATGAAATACCTTCGAGGTGTATCATAGAAGATGCGTTTTTAATTCAAGAGTGCAAATATTGGGATCACGATATGAAAATGCGTTTAGTCTTAAGAATACTGGTAGCAGGAGAACATGAGCGTTACAACAATTATGTACTCCTGAAAAAAATAAAACCATCTGACATAAACTTTAAAAATACAATACACATAGTGTGTAAAATTTTTAGCGAGAAAAGCTCATTGATCAATACACGCTGGAAATGTTTGAACCTGGAAAAAAACAACGGGAGGGACTACATCGCATATGTTGGTAGAGTTAGCAGGGAATGCGAAAGGTTAAGACTGGACGAATTAAGGCCGGATATGTTCAAGTGCCTGATATTTACTCAAGGACTAAATGCAGAAAATGACGCATGAACTGGGCTGCTGCACGAAAACAAAGGCAAAACTTGTAAAACAAACTGCAACACCATTATTTAAGCCAAAACGTAATGTATCGTTCGCAGCAATAGAACAGGTAAACAAGGAACGTGAAAGACTTGAATGCCTTGGAATAATCGAGAGTAGCACTACCTGAAACACTGCATCAGAAAATTTTGAGAGAATTCCATATTGGACATCCTGGTATTTCGAGGATGAAAGTTTTAATGCGTGTACTGGCGAAAAATGGATAGAGAAACCGAAATTTTAGTGAAATGATGTAGAGGATGTGCTCTAGCGGCAAAATTACCGACGACAAAAAGTGAACTCTGGCCACAAGTAGATGTTCCGTGGTCGAGACTACACACTGATTTCACTGGTCTCTTAAACGGTTCATACTACGTAGTGGTAGTCGGTTGTTTCTCTGAATGGCCAGAAATTTGTAAGTGTAAAAAGCCAACATCCTCAACTGCGACAAACCTTTTACATGACCTGTTTGCAAAATTTGGCATTCCAGATATTATAATGTCTGAGAATGGAACACAATTTGTGTCGTTTGAATTAAAGGTTTTGTAAAATGTTCGCTGTAGAACATGTAACTACGGCACCATATCATCCCACATCTAATGGACAGGTAGAACACTGTGTCGAGACGTTCAAGAGAACCATAAGAAAGTAGAATAAGGAAGTTACGGATGAGGTAGCTCTACAAAAATTCTTAAGAGTATACGTGTGACACCAAATCCAAATACACCAGCATGTATGTCACCGTCGGAGCTGGTGTTTGCGAAGAAAATAAAATCAGTCTTACACAAATTGCTGCCTGGCAAGGAAAGAAAAATTGCAATGGAAAATACAGAAAGATATTTCAAGATTTGTGAAAAGGTATTTGTTAGGACATATAAGAACGGAAAACAAATTTGGGAAAATGCCGTGATTACCAAACGCATGGGAAAAATGCTATTCTTGGTAAAAGGAAGAAGTGGGGTATACAAAAGACACATGAACCGACTAAAAAAAGATTCGGTGAGAGCAAACCCAAGAGAATGGAAGAGCCAATGGAATGTTTATATGATACTTTTTAAGTCCCAACGCCACTACAAATATTTGAACCCAGATGTACAAGCCTAAGAGAAAGAAAATGGACGGAGTTCTTCCAAGTGGATGCCAAACAAAAGAATATTAAATGTATAACTGCATAGGGAAAGAAAACTTAAAAAGTTAGGTAGGGTGATGTTAAAATTATTGCTATTAAAAGAAATAAAATTACACTCCCTAAGAAAAAAGTAAACTTAAAAGGGGATGTTATGAGAATAATAATAATAATATCAATGGTACACCTCTCCCTGGTGACAAATGGTATGTGCTAGTTGCTATAAATAAGATGACGTCGATCACTGTCAGGAGAGAGTACGAAGTAGATAGTCAAAGATAATCGTGGTCTTACTTGTCTATCTAACTATGCTGCTATACCGGAGTGGGCGCTATAACAGTCCGACAAAGAATTACAGTAGCAGGGCGATGCACACATCCAGTATCTGGGTATTGCTGAATGTGGAGTTTTGTCGAACAGCTGTTGTCGCTAGTAGGGCGGTCCAGTTATCGGCCGAGTCAATTGTGAGGATCGTCCTCCACCTTCTTTTGATTGGGACGGGAATATGGCTATCTTGTCTGATGACTATGGTGAAAAAGGTATTATGGTGGATAAGGTTTAGGGGATTGAAGACAGAGAGGTTCCTCTTCGGCCACAACCTCTTCGACATTACGACAATCCATTTACAAAGAAAGTGAGGGTGGGAACGGAAGTGTTGCCGCCCCACTCACCAGTGTTTTTATTGGAAGGTGGGTGAAGGTGATGAAATGGCTCGTGAGTGGGCCTTACATTGAGCACACGCCTGTAGGCCGGGGCATATGAAGAGGAGAGAGGTGCCAAGATATGTAGGATTCCTTGATTGCTCCTGGGTGGAATTTACTATTTCTGGGGAATTTTATTGTTTAAATGTTGTTGTTAATTTATGCATTTGTTTTGCTAAATTTTTGTTGAAACAGATATTGTTATATTTGAGGATGGTTATACTTTCACCAATTAAACACATGCACTATATACTTGGTATTCACCTCAGCTTTATTATGCTAATTACTATTTTAAAATTATTAATAATAATAATAAAACCGAAGTCATGACAAAGTATAGAGTGCAGCACGTGTTATTAATTGCTATATCCAGAGAATTGCGTGCGGTGCATGAAGTTCTGTACAAGTTTCCTTGTTTCATAGGACTCGCATACGTTGTTCATTATCCTAAGTCTGCTATCAGTATGTTAATTTTCATATAGTGTGACAAGGCTAAGTACTTCTCAACAATGTGTTTAGAAGCTATGGGCTTTATGTAATACAGGTGGAGGAGCTGCACTCCGTTGTTAACAGTCTCTAATCAAAGTTCAGTATCACGGACGAGTAATCTATTGCTATGGTTCCTAGTGGGCTAATTTATAGTTATCTTGATGCTTTGGTGGATGGAGTTAGCAACGTATTGAATGCTCTCCATTGTGCCCCTCTCAGTGTCTTCGTTGCAGTTATATGGGGTTGTCCTAACTAGAATATTAATGTCGTCTACGAATCTACAGTAAAGCAATACTATTATATTAGGTCATCAAGCATGAAATTTGTAGTAAGGTATATAGTAATCTTTGACAGCTGCTCCTTTTGCGCCATTATTATATTTTGACAATCTTTATTTTTTGTTAGAAAGCTGACACATCTATTTCTATATTCTAACTCATTTTGCACTTTATAAAGTATTTATAAATCGTTTTTGTTTAGACATGGATATGTCGGAAATACGTACAGTTTTGAAATATGACTTCTTTCTTGGAAATACAGCGTCACAAACAGCTCGGAATATTAATGGAATATTTCATTCTAAAGTTTTTACACAGTAGACAGTATCGAATTGGTTTTCAAAGTTTCTTTCTGGTAACTTTGACCTCACAAATCTGCAACGCGGTCTACCAGAAACAAAGGCAGATAATGACGAACTGAAAGCCACCGCCGATTCAGATTCATATCAAAGTGCCTGTGAATTATCGTTGTTGTTTGGTGGTAGCAAACAAACAATATTGACTCACCTACTTCAAATCGGTAAAGTGAACAGCAACGTTTGGAAGCCTGCATTATACTACTGTCTCGTCACAGAAATGAATCATTTTTGAATGAGAAATGGATCTAATACAACAACCGTAAAGATTCAGCACAATGGTTTGAAAGAGGCGAGCCACCAAAACACAGTTCAGAAAGCAAAATTCATCAAAAGAAGCTGATGGTACGTGATCCTTTATGATTTCATTAAATCTGGCTCATCAATCACGGCCGAAGTATAGTGCAGCTGAAGACAGAGCCAGACCACACATCGAAGATAACGCCAGACCACAAAACAAAGACAACGCCAGACCACACATCGAAGACAACGCTAGACCACACATCGAAGACAACGCCAGACCACACATCGCAAAAATGACATTGGTGAAACTACAGGAGTTTGAGTTGGAAGTTCTCCATCATCCACCATACTCATCTGATCTTGCCCCCACTGACAACCACTTCTTCCAGAATTTGGATAATTTTTTGATAAGAAAAAAAAATTAATTCCCACGATGCTGTAAAATAGGCCTTTCAGTATTTTATTGACTCTAGATTGCCAGGCTTTTACAGTTCCGGGCTGGACAAGCTATCAATGAAATGGCCAAAGTGTATTGACAATATGGGTGCATACTCTGATGAATAAAACTATTCCTTGTAGTTATAAAACATTAGCGGACATTTTTTCTTTTCTACAAATTTCATACTTGACGACCTAATAGATTGTTCAGCTAGGGACTGCTTGCGGTGTTTTTTCGTACCAGGTCATGAAGAGGCTGGCCATCTCCCCAGCCAGTCCAACACCCATAGCTACACCTTGAACCTGCATATATAGTTTCTTGTTAAACTTCACTATGTGTTTCTTAAAGGTGTTTCTCGCGCAGGTTCCTATAGGTAATGATAGATGGTCTTTCCCTTTCCGATATGGTGGGGCAGAATCTACTTAAGTCATGGTTGTCAATGTAGCTACGGTCACAGGTTAGTTTTAGAAAGAGACCCAGGTCCCCCGTGTTGACTTCCGGACCTCTACGTCGCTCTCAGTATATTTCATCAAAATCTATGTCTATAGACGGGTTAGAGTGAAACCAAATCCATAGTACCTACTGCACAACCTGTGAGTTCGTTGAAGTGACTGCAATTGCTGCTTCTACTGAAAAGATCCTCTGTGTTCACACAGACATTTGGGGACATTTTAAATAGCAGTCGTAACACCTATGAGAGGAAGTATGACAGCCTATAGTTGCTGGAGATATTCCCCCTGCAAACTGGTCTGATTGGGGGCCCCATCACTGGATCTACGTAAGGTCATCTTCCTTCCGTAATCCATACTGCGTAGGCACATCGTTGTTGAATGCTTGGAAATGTGCGGTCCGCTTTGGTGGCTGGAGGATATTGCGCCACATTCCTATGTGTGCGTTGAGAAGTTTTTCTACTCTTTCATGTTCCTGTGGTGCAACCTCTCTCATGCTACTAATGTCTTGTTGCATGGTCTGGACATAGTTCCGTAGGCTGTTTACTATCAGTCTACCAGACTTATCCGTCGGAAAACACACGAACTCCTTGTTCCTACTTCGTTGTTTCAGTTTTTGTAGGCTTTTGGCAACTGTTGAGCTATGTTGGTGGATTTCCGTCTCATTATGTTTTTCTGTTGGTTTTGTTATATTGGAGAAAGATGTAGCAAGGTCTATTTCTAGCTAAAGAGATCTTAGCCTCTGTTTCGTTGTCTGTCTGTGATGGGATACATACCCGTTTGTTAAAGGGTAAGTTCGCGGGGTAAAACCACGTCACGTACGATTTGTAATTAGGGTTACAGAAGTCTAGGGTGTTGTTGGTGTTGCTATTGCTGTGATTGTTGTTATGGTTGCCGGCGTTGTTGTTGCTGGTGGTGGTGTTGTGTTCATTGTGCAACATGAGTTAAGTGAATTCCATAAGGAATCATAACAGAAATGCTATGATTTCTACAGAAGGTGTGATATGTAGAGATTCCCATTTGGTGTACACAACAGAATGCACGAAACACAACTTGGATTTATGTTGATTGTACAACAGAAGAATTAAGCAAACTATTCAATGAATACAGATATGAGGTCAGGCAAAATAACAGCAGTTCGACCGAACTTGCCGAACATTTTGTATCAAACGGCTGCAATTTTGTAAAAGACTTGGAAGTACATACTCTTTGAAAATATTCTGAATTTGCTATGCATTCAGTATTCAAAGTGCATGGGAAGAAATATGTATGAATAAAATGACAGAATTTTATCAATTTACACAAACTGTTTCAGTTCTATATTTAAGAGATGAGGAATTATGTACATTTTTTACATTATTTACGGATATTTGTCCTTATCTTGGTTGTTGTTAACACGTTTCGGATGATACACCCTCCAACCTTCCTCGGGTGCCTTGGGGAAATTTCGAAGCTGTATTTTCATTTCTAAGGTATTTTCGAAGTTATTATTATTATTATTATTATTATTATTATTATTATTATTATTATTATTATTATTATTATTATTATTATTATTATTATTATTATTCAGTAGTTTTATTTTTATAACGTGCTTTCACTTC
>NC_068993.1:31100852-31102577 GCF_001194135.2 Octopus bimaculoides
CATATCCTACGTAAAATACTGTCTATGTGATCTCAAATTTTAAAGCAAACACATAATTTTCTTATGGTTTCTTAAACATTCACTTGAACAAAACTGTACAAATCCAAATATATGGTACCCTAGGCATAACACCTACATGAACCTCTAACTTGTTGTCTCTTGAGGTCTCTGGGTGAGACTTGGATCCAACTTGTACAAATGCAAAACTAAAGTCAAACATAAAATAATAATAATAACAATAATAATAATAATAATAATAATAATAATAATAATAATAATAATAATAATAATAATAATAATAATAATTATTATTATTATTATTATTATTGTTACTATTATTGAGTGAAAGAGCAGTGCATGCCATCTTAGTGACACTGGAGTAAAATATAGGAAGCCTAGTATACCCATCGTGACCATCCGACTTATAAGGTTACACCAGGTACATGCATCACAACCATATGTGCGCGACATGATGATCTCCTATCAAGATTAAAAGCGCATGACCTTGCAGGTGAGGCCGAGTTAGAATTTTCTTCAGGTGAAGCAGCCCATCCTGTCTCTAGAGGTGAATTATCCAAACCCCAAAGAATTCCACTCAACACTACTACTTTCGCTCGTGATCAGAGGTGCACATGTCGTCAGCCACCAAATGAATGGTTAAGGTAAAATAACTGACAAGTAAATCTGTTGTATTGAGCAGAATATTTGCTATAGCCTATCTTTTATACCAAGACAAAACAATGTACATGATAACACTTCCAATCAGTTCGGATCAGTTCAAATCAGTTCAGAATAGAGTGCCCAATAAAGCTGTGACAAACATTTTACTACAGCTTTATTGGGCACTCTATTCACATTTCTTTTATACTCCTCTTGATGCCTTCTGATACTGTTTCAAATGACTCAACGATAAGTGACACAATCCATACCTACTTCATTTACAACTGTCGAGCTATCTCATATTTAAGATTGTATATATCTATATGTTCTCCCTCATACATAAATACTCGTAGGACAAAGGGGAACACAGCATCAATTACAGAGCACACTAGGCCCGACTTCTTATGCTCAAGCAACTGATCTGATTGCATGCAGAATCCCAGAGGAATTTCAGGTCTCTGACTCCACCACTCTCTGAGGCTTGTGTTCATACTACATGTCACGACCATTTTTCACAAACTTTCCGATGCAGCATTTTCACCACTACGTGAATTGGTTTCGGGCATGTAGAAGGCATTTACTCACAATATAGGCAATAGTTTCGTCAACTCTATTGCAGATTCATCACAAGGAGACACTTGCTTACTCTCAAGGCTGATCCACCAATTTGTAGCCAGAGCTTGGTCCTGCGCTGTCAGTATAGTGGTCTCAGACTCTTTTTCAGTGTTTCTTTCTTCAACCAGTCCCACCTATGTTCTCTAGTGACTTTACTTGTGGCTACATGTGATTGATTGAATAGTGCTTTGCTTCGTAGAGCTTCTTCATGTCCTTCCTGTACTTTATGCTTTGTTCCTTTTTTCCTACTTTCAATAGAATTATTATCATTATTATTAAAATTATTATTATTATTATTATTATTATTATTATTATTATTATTATTATTATTATTAATATTATTATTATTATTATTATTATTATTATTATTGTTCAGTAGTTTTATTTTTATAACGTGCTTTCACTTCACTACCGAGCGCAGCTCTGTGCGCCTTGGGTATGTGCTGTGGT
>NC_068993.1:31103666-31106883 GCF_001194135.2 Octopus bimaculoides
ATGACAATAGGTATTGTTTTAGTCTTCAGATTCTACATTTTGCTAATTTCTATTTCAGGATCTTTATATTTGCTCAGTTTATGGTAGGTCTTGACAGATACGTTTATTATTAGTATTATTATTATTATTATTATTATTATTATTATTATTATTATTATTATTATTATTATTATTATTATTATTGTACAGCTTCTAACGCTGGAGATGTATTACAATGTCAGCTGTTCACTACCAGTGAACTAAGGTAACACTTCTTATTTTTCGAGCACCTTCCGGAGTATACGATCGATTCCAAGCAGTTGTAGTTTCTGCAAGTGCTCCTCCCTTATTGCAGCCCCTATTGGTTCCACGTACTTCTCGAGATTTTTATTCACTGTTACTAGGACTCCGACAATTATTGGTGCTATTGCTACCTTTTTCATCGACCACAACTGCTTAACTTCCCAATATAATCTGTCATGTCTTTCGACTTTTCTTTCTTCCTTGTCGCATACCTTGTCAGCTGGGCATGCTATATCTATAATCCAGCTTAGTTTATTTTCTTTCTCAATTAAGACTATGTCCGGCTTACTATTCACTATCTCATGATTGCACTGAATCATAAAATCCCACAGGATCTTTGCATTTCCATTTTCGATGATGCCTTCAGGTTGTGTGGTTGTACTAATTTTTTGCTCTGTCAAGTCCATACTGGTTGCAAAGTATTCAATGGACAAGCCTGGTTATATATTGTCGTGGCGTCTCTTATATTCCTTCTGGGCTAGTGGCGTACATTGGCTGGTAAAATTATTATTATTATTGTGTTGTATTTTTTTCTTCTATTTGTCGCCGAGTTGTTTCCGTATACCTAAGGCAGAGAGGCTCATTCTATGCATTCCCAGTTTACACACGCAAATTTTAATATTATTATTACTATTTTTATTATTATTATTATTATTATTATTATTATTATTATTATTATTATTATTATTATCATTATTATTATTATTGTTGTTGCTGTTGTTGTTATTATTATTATTATTATTATCATTATTGTTATTTTTGTTGAGTGAGAGAACAGCATTTGCTATCAAACTGGGGCAGAATATACTCATATATACTCACCATGACTACACGTCTCATAAGAGTACACCAGGCACATGCCTCACAACCAAGCGTGCGTTTCATGGTGATCTCATAACATAAACAGAGCATGCCCTTGCAATTGGAGCCCAGTTAGAATTTTCTTCAGGTCGAGTAGCCCATTCCGCTCAAATCGTCCCTGAATAAGAGTTTTAAGGATGTTGAACGAAACCTACATGTTTCTCGTGGTGAATTATTCATAGCCCAGAAAATTCCTCTCAGCACTTGGTTATGATACTCCCTAACTACTTCTGTTTGTGATCAGAGATGTACATATCGTCAGCCATTAAGGGACATGCTCAACTGGTTCCGGTCAAACAACAGACAATCAAATTTGTGGTATTAAACAGAATATTTGCTGTATCCCATCCTTTATGCCAAGATAAAACACGTATATAATAAAACTTCCACTTATTTAAGAAGCCATGGGAGCCAGTACCTAATATTGCATCAGGACATTTATTATTTCCCTGCGCACTTAAGCAGGATATTATAATCACTCGTGTTTGTCTGTCTCTGTGTTTACAAAATTACTGGAGAACGGCTGAAAGCATTTTCCCCGAATTTGGCGGAAAATCTCTGTAGCTAGGTGGTTCAAGGGATGAAAATTTGGTTTGATTAGCTTTAAAACTTGCTGAAAAATGAATAAAAATGTTTTGACTGTGCAAATATTTTGTGAAAGAATTTATGTGCATGCTGGGAATGCATCATTTTTGCATGTTCTCAGCACAAAAATATATTATTAGCATATAAAAACATGTATTATATCTACTAAATACTATTTGCCTCTCACCAGATGGAATAATATTTTGTTGATGTTGCTATCACGGAACTGTACACACTATATATATGTATGTGTGTGAGTGTGTGTGTGTGTGTATGTGTGTGTGTGTGTGTGTGTGTGTGTGTGTGTGTGTGTGTGTGTGTGTGTGTGTGTGTGTACCTTGATGGATTCCAGGGTTTCGTATATTTATGAGTTGATTTCTTAATTTCACCAAAGTGTAAATACCTATTATGGTGATACTTGAAAAAATAAATAAAAATTAGAAAATGAATCGAACTTAAAAATTTCCCGATAAGCAAGTGGTCATATTATTTATATCCTACAAAGAACTACAGTACGTTTGATTCGCCTGTCATCAGTGAAATACGTTGAAAAAACTTCTCAAATCCTATGCAATATTTTCTATAAGTATTTCATTTTGTTCACTTTCTTTTTCATAATCATGGTTATGATTTGAATAATCATTTATTTAGTCATATGCAAATTTTACTCATATGCGTTTGGCGTAGACATCGATCAAGTTTACTTTTAGCTGTCATGTACTTAGATTACTAATCCGCTTTTAGTCAAACAGTTACAAAGCGTAATTCAGTTTAATTAAAAACCATGACTAAACAACGCATTGTCAGCCACACTATAATTTGCGAAAAATATCTGCGCGCAAAGTGCATCACCCACCCGACAAAATTCCGTGCCTGGCAGGAATGTTAAGAAGAAGAAGAAATATATTAGAAAAAATACGTGGATATCAAGTGAAATAAATAAGAAAATAATAAACAGGTAGAACTTTCTCTTTTAACCCCTTTGTTATCGGCAAAGTTTCTCTTTTAAGACAGACACTCACCAATACACGCATATTGTCACAACATGATACATGTTCTTCTATTTAAAACTTGCTCCTCACTCGATTCACAACCTACGAATTCCGTCCAAGTAGCCTGTATACTTGTTATCGTTTTAAGCTGCAAAGGAAAAAAACGTTGGAACACAAGCGCACGCATACTCTTGTACAGGTATATTAACATATTCATCCATTGTCACACATAGAAACAAAATATAGCTGTATATATATATAATTGGATAAGATAGTGTCAACAAGAAAGAGTACGGCTGGACAGTTATTTCTTCATAACTACATATGTTTTCATACATATATGTATTGATATTTAAACATAGTTACATACAAATAGTAACAAATGCACTGACATACCTACATACGTATATGTATATATATATAATTGGATAAGATAGTGTCAACAAGAAAGAGTACGGCTGGACAGTTATTTCTTCATAACTACATATGTTTTCATA
>NC_068993.1:31106893-31108762 GCF_001194135.2 Octopus bimaculoides
GTATATATAAGTATGTGTGCGTGGGGGTATATAAGCTTTAATGAGACAAACAGACAGACAGACAAACAGACAAACAGACAGACAAACAGAAAGACAGACTGACAGACAGACAGACAAACAGACCGACCGACGGACGGACGGACAGACAGAGAGACAGGTAGACAAACAGGTAGACAGACAGGTAGACAGACAGACAGATAGATAGCTAGCTAGCTAGCTAGCTAGCTAGATAGCTAGATAGATAGATAGATAGATAGATAGATAGATAGATAGATAGATAGATAGATAGATAGATATTAGGTCATCAAGTACAAAATTTGTAGTAAGGTAAATCGTAAACTTTGACAGCTGCTCATTTTGCGCCACTATTATATTTTGAACATCTTTATTTTGTTGTTAGAAAGCTAACACTTATTTTTTAATTCTAAATCATTTTGCTCTTTATGAAGTATTTATAACTCGTTTTTAGCTATTTTTGTTTAGAGATAGATAAATCAGAAATTCATATAGTTTTGAGATATGAGTTCTTTCACGGAATATTAATGGAGTATTTCATTCTAATGTTATTACACAGCAGACAGTATAAAATTGATTTGTAAATCGGTAAAGTGAAAAAGTTGGATAAATGGGTTCCACATGAACTCAATAAAAAAATCAGAAACAGTAACGTCTGGAAGCCTGCATTATGCTATTTTCTCGTAACAACAATAGATCATTTTTGAATCAAATTGTAAAATGTGATGAAAAATGAATCTAATACAACAACCATAAAAGTTCAGCACAATGGTTAGACAAAGACGAGCCACCAAAACACAGTTCAAAAGCAAAATTCATCAAAAGAAGCTGATGGTATGTTTGGTGTTCTGGCACATGTGTGATCCATTATGATTTCATTAAACCTGGTTCACCAATCACGGCCGAAGTATACCGCAACCAATTGGACCAAGTGATGCAGAAACTCATAAAAAATAAAAAAAAACAGCCTAGATTAGTCAACAGATCCACTCCTATTTTATTGCAAAACAATGCCAGACAACACATCGCAAAAATGACATTGGCGAAATTACAGGAGTTTGAGTTGGAAGTTCTCCATCATCTAAAAAGTTATCCAAATGCTGGAAGAATTTGGATAACTTTGAGATAGGAAAAACATTTAATTCCGACGATGCTGCTAGCCTTTCAAAATTTTGTTGAGTCTAGATTGCCAGGATTTTAACACTTTTGGGCTGGACAAGGTACCGACGAAGTGGCAAAATAAGAAAATAATAATATGGGTGCATTATTTGATGAATGAATAAGAAAATAATATGGGTGCATTATTTGATGAATAAAACTATTCTTATATTAGCGAATCTTTTTTTCCTTTTCTACAAATATCATACTTGACAACCTAATAGTTTAATTGGTAGATAAACAGACAGATGGCCAAGCAAATGTGCATACATACACTAGCAGAGAGATGTATGTGGAAAATTGAACTTACTTTGAAACTGAAACAGATTGTACGGTTACAGCAATCGTAAAAATGATGATCCAATATATGTTCATTTCAGGCATTAGTTTGGTGACAACAGTAAATCTCTGCAAGAATAATTGGAAATTATGAGTTAAGATTGTGTTCAATGAAAAGGAATATTTAATTGTGCGCTGATAATTGATTTACTCAGTAAGTAATGTGTTGAATTCTCTTGGTAAAGATTATTTTATCTCACCATATATATTACTACCATTATCTAATATTCAGCGCTGAGTGTATTTATGTGTGTACGTTTACGCTGTTGATTAGCTGTGAGTAGCTCTGGTGCAGTAGACGCGCAAACTATCGTGGACTATATAATTAACGAGTTTTGTATTATTTACGATGTTAAC
>NC_068993.1:31108862-31112618 GCF_001194135.2 Octopus bimaculoides
GAGAGAGAGAGAGAGAGAGAATGTGAATAAGTAATAAGGATGTCCCGATATCAATACAATACGGCCGTTTCGGGCGGCTCCATTTAATCGATCAATGAAACCGTAACTTGCATGGAGTCGAATTAGACTGTTATTAAATAATAAATTTGCTGAGTTTTACAATTTTTCACTTGTCCGCTCACTTGTTCCAGTGATTCAAAATTTGTTGATCTCAATCCACAAGCTGGTAGTAAACAATTTACAATGGGGACACAACCGCTACCGTTCTCTTTCAAAAGGAAGTCATATTTAACGCGCCTCATCGAAAAATCATAACGTGTAATAAGGCGCATGCACTGGAAAGACTTCTTTTTCAAGAATCTACGCCCACAACTGCGCCCGTAGACAGTTGTGGCTTTAAATACCGAAATTACCCTCCCAAGATAAATGACAATGATAACTTTGAACCTGACATAATGAATATCATAAAGAAGCTTATGCTTCGCTCATCATGCTAGTTCTTTCCTTAATTATTTAAAGAATGACATGTCAAAAATGAAGAAATATAATATTTCTATTTTCGAAATCAGTGAACATATTTTACTTGAAATATATATGTTTTCAAAGGCGAATAGGCATGGACAGCTAGCAAGCCAGACTGATGATTAGAAATGACTCTGAAACTAATCTCTGGATGCTGGCTTTGCTGGGAGGTGCTTATCTCCACATTGAAAATATAACGAGACGCAGGAAATATGTCATGGCCGACTGGAAACGGTGTTTCATAGGGCTAAATAGCAGTAGCATTCTTCCCTTTCATGGAACTGTCACATTAAGTTGACAACATGCCATCACTTTATCGTGCTGCTACTCTATAAATCTCCCTGAGAGATTTAGAAATGTAATACTTCTATTTTCCAAATCAGTGAATGTATTTCACTTGAAATATATATGTTTTCAAAGGCGAATAGGGCTAAATAGCAGTAGCATTCTTCCTGAAGTGAAAGAACTAGCCATCCTCCCAGATATAGAGGGCCGCTTATATTCTTTTTTTCTTTTCGGTTTGTATAATAAAGTTCGGTAACGATCTCACTTCATAATTTTCGAATGTTTCCTCTTCTGTTCCTATAAAATGCTTATTCGTTTATTTTTATGAATGCAAAACCAAGCTTTTTTGTAACAATTCCAGAGAATTTTTACGTTCTGCATTCAAATTCCGCCGAGATCAACTGCTTTTCATCCTTTCGCAGTTGGTAAAATGGGTAGCAGTTGACCACTAGGGTATTTGTAAGCTACTTACTCCCTTCCCGTAAGCTGCTGACCTTTTGCCAACAGTTGAAGCCATCGTGATTATAATACGAAAATGTGTGTTGTATTAGATTACTTTAGTCACCATAGATTATAAGCCGCACTATCTGATGTCCTTTGATGTTTTATATCATTAAATTTACTATATACCCGTCGACACATTTATTGCGGTTATTTCTCATTGCGGATATTAGATGTCACTGTAGTCAAAATGTTTTTACAACTATAATTTTAATATATTACCAAACGTTTGGAGTGCTGTTAATTGATCATTGATCTTTTCTAATCTGTTTTTTTTTTCATTGTTCTTTCGTTTATTATAAACCAAGTCTTGCTATAAATGTATAGTAATTAAAGTTTATCTTGACGCTATCTCTCAGTTTATTAACGAATGTTCGTAAGAACTGACACGGCGCAGGTAGTCTGATTAGTTAGGCGAGTATTTAATTGTTTTCGATAATATATCGTAAACATTCTCATTTATCATTTGCAATGCGCAGTTTTCAATGTTTAGTGAGTGTCTTGGATCGCTAAACAATCACATTTAGAGACAAAGTATCAAAATTATTGATAAAATATTCACAGAAATTCATTTGAACACATATTTGGATATTCTTGTTGACATAATCTCCGCTTTTCTAACATGAAATAGCCAAGTGAAGTACTATTGCGTTTCATGAACATTTTAAGTATTGGTTTCAAGTGATTTATATTTTGTTTATTATACTTATCCGTGTATTCAGTTTTACAGTTTATTCAATTTTACTTAAGAAACGCCTGTATAAATTCTGACATTAACTGTTGTTTGAATACGGATTTACACCAAACTTATATGAAACCTAACTCTAACCTTAAGTGTGTAAACTATCAAAGTAGCCATCCGCAATCGGTAAAAAGGGCTTTAATTAGAGGAATTAGGAAAATGATTTCTTTTCTCTCATCTAATGAGGACATATTTAATAGCCATAAGGATAAATACGATAAGGCATTTATGGAGGCAGTCTATAGAGGTAGAATTAAATATATCCCACAAGAGCATGTAACAGATGGTAGTATTATGGAAAGCATGATGAATTTGGAATATTTGAGACGCGATTAACATATTTCAGATACTGTTAGGCTTATGGAGAAACCTGTATTAAGGTCTAGCTTAACGTCTAGGAAGTTTAATATTTTACAGTTTCATCATATTTAACCGACAAACATATATTCTTAAACTGTCTTAGTTCCAACATAGTCAACATTACTGGAATTACATATAGTGAGAAAATTAATGTCCCTATGAAGACCATATTCAAGATTATGAAATTCATCTTTAAAACAATATTATAAGTATATATCCACGAGATCAGTGAATTACACAGAATCATTACATCCCATGGAGATATCGAAGTCATTTTGCTTATACATAATGGTACACAACTTAACATTGAACGTAATAATTGTTTTCGTGGCTGCTAGAATAACATCTAAATCAGTTTTGCTAAATTAGTTTTCGCCATAGCAAAGATAGCAGCCTTGTTCAGAATTATAGGAGAGATAGAAGTGTTATAATTATGAATAGCAAACTGAAGAAACTTATCTTGTCATTAATATTATGACGCTATTTAATTAACTCTATTACGCTAGAATACAAGCTATTGGATATTTTCATTTTTTTTTTTTTAGTTTAGGAATTATTTCATCTATAATACGTTTTCTTTTCCTACTAATACCTGACTTAGTTGGGCAGATCAATCTCTTTGTAAGAAAAGTTCTGTTTGTCATTAGATTATATGTACCACATTCACTCACAAGGCTCTTTCTTGTCGGCTGGGCACTATAGTAGAAGACACTTGCCCAAGGTGCTACTGAATCCGAAACGATGTCATCGGGGTGCAAACTTCTTACCACAGAGTCAGGCATGCGCCTATGTGTGTGCGTGTGTGTGTGCGTGTGTGTGTGCGTGTGTGTGTGTGTGTGTGTGTACGTGCGTGTGTGTGTGCATGTGTGTGTGTGTCTGTGTATCTGAAAGGAGTATCAATGGAAAAGAGAAGGAAAAAAAGAAGGAAGAAAGAAAGCAGAAGGAATTGTGTTTACATCTATACAGCTGGTTAGTTAAAAAAAGCTAGGAGACAAATATGAAAACCAAGTTAATTGGGTTCAATTCTAGTTGGCACAAAAATGTCCCACTATCTGGGTTTCTTGCCGTTTTTAGGCTCTGTTGTTCCAAAGTTGAATAACGATTAAGAATAATGAAATATTGTGATGAATCAATGAGTGAGGTATCTAAATATTGGTACTCAAGTAGTTCAGTTTGATATACTACTTTGAGACACTGATGAAGTTACAAAATACGAAATTTCGCCTTATGATTTATAAAGAGAGAAATAGTGAAAGCGTTTATATATACATATACATATACGCATAGGCACACAGAGTTACACACACACACATATATATATATATATATATATATATATATATATA
>NC_068993.1:31112746-31114101 GCF_001194135.2 Octopus bimaculoides
AGGTATATATCTATTTGTGTATGCGTAGCGTAAGTTTAGAAGAGAAAGCAATGGTTTCATATCTAGCGTGAACTAGATATCTCTTCAATTTCTCTAAACAGTAACCGTTCTCTGCAAAGAATGTTTGTTTTAAAACACGAGAACACCGGTGATAATTCAAGAAAAAATCCTCTATTAAAATATGGCCGGGCGCGTTGTCATCCTTCGCTTGATAGCTATGTTTTTCAATTTTGAAGTAAAAATTTCCGAAAATGTGGACAATTTCCCATGGCTTCCGTCCTGGAGTTAAGGTATAAATCTTTCTACAAAACACAATTTACACAGTCTTATTCCATTCCGATAGGGTCCACAAGTTTCCAATAATTTCCACGTGATGTTAAAGGTCGTATGATCGTCCTCTAGGCGCCATACGTATGCTGCAAGTTCTGTTGTGCTTCGTTTTGCCGGGAACCTGAAAGAAGATCTGTGGTTGTTCAGACGAATTTTAAATCTGGATTCACAAGATCCGACATAAATTTTAGTTTGTATCCCTGTGTTGACATTGATGTTACTGATATTTGTGCTGCTTCCGTTTGAGGCTACCTTTACTTGGTACACTGTAGCCTTGGTGTTACATCGGCCGTCCACTAGGCATTCATTACTAATCCTGCATGAACAATCTGCCTCTCTTCGTGGCTTAGG
Organism: Octopus bimaculoides; assembly: GCF_001194135.2. Taxonomy (NCBI): domain Eukaryota; kingdom Metazoa; phylum Mollusca; class Cephalopoda; order Octopoda; family Octopodidae; genus Octopus; species Octopus bimaculoides. Next base: position 31,113,428 of record NC_068993.1, read on the forward strand.
AGTGCTAAGTAATTTATTCTTAATATTAGGGGCACAACTTAACGGGATTCTTAAATTATGCCTGTTAAAGATCTTTCTAAATTTTTGTGATCGGGTGAAATGCCTCTCAACCAACCTAAGAAACATATTCACTATGCATGTCCGGCGTTTAGAGAGAAGGGGGAGCGAACCATAATGTCTTGCGGGGGCGTTTCCTCTTATGGTTACTTAATCCAGGTAAACTTTCACTATTTCTTTATAAATCATTAGGCGAAATGTCGTATTTTGTAACTCCATCAGTGCTTCAAGGCTGTATATCAAAGTGAACTACTTGCGAGTATATATATATATATATATATATATATATATACAGGGATAGAGAGAGAAAAAGAGAGAGAAAGTGTGCGCGCATGCGTATGATTTAAAATATGCATGTTTTTCTTTAATTTACAACATTTTGTACTTAATAGCTGTTTTAAAGTTGAATGTAGTGAAGCACAATTGTCTCAGTCACCGACATTTTCCACACAAATCCCCATTTCACATGATCTTACTACGTTACAATTCAATATATTAGATTGTGATATTTTAAACCATTCAATTTCCAAATAAAGATTATCTCACAGAGATAAATCGGAATTTGGTGATGATAACTAATTGAGAGAACATTTTCTTACTTAAAAAAAATTATATAT
>NC_068993.1:31114512-31116740 GCF_001194135.2 Octopus bimaculoides
TATCATATATATATAATATATAGATATATGCATATATCCATACATATATATAGATATATGTAAATACCTACATCTATATGTATACATACATGCATATATGGGTACAGGACATCAAAAACGTTAAACACAATGAGAAACCAAAACATAAAACGAACTTTTATCGAACAACGAAAAAAAAACAAAAAAACAGAGAAACGAGACATGCAACATAAAATTTTTAAAATAAGAAAATGAATAAAAATTTTTGTTCAGGTATTTTTATTTAAAGACATTCAATTTTAGAAATAAAATTCCATATTGAAAACCAATTGGAAATTTCAAAATGAAGTTATTTAACAACCTGTAGGATAACCTACGAGAAACCCAGAAGTGTTCGTTTATCTCTTAACGCAAGCGTTCTGTAGATGCCGCCATTGCCACGTATATACAAAATAATCACACTCAACACATCCTTGCTTATGCCAATATGATACACAATAGTGCATTGACGGCATTATGATAGTTAAGATATAGACATTATCGGGATAAAAAGAATGGTAGATAAAACTAGTGAATAGGTGAGAACGTTGTTGATAAATTGTAAAGGAGAGAGTAGTTAGACACGACAATTCGTAGAACATATGCCTCTCAATAATACCAGAGATAAACAAAGTATATCATATCGAACTCCACCCATCACCATCCATTTTGCTGCGTCAGTGTTTATTGAAATACATGGTGCATACATATGAAGTGAACACAAACAAAACTCACATACTGCCAGATTTTTACCTACAGAATATATATATATATATATATATATATATATATATATATATAAAATTAAAACAGAACACAAAGGATTCCGCGGTACACCTGTTTCAAGGTTTATACACAAACAGTCGTTGCATCATTATATGAGTATATAATTGATAGACATGATAGTTTAAATCTATCTTCAGCCGCAAATATATTCCGTCCCAAGATTACATCACAAAGACGAAATCACAAAGAAACAAAAAAAAGAGAGAGAAACACGGGAGACAATACGTCGAATATTTCTTCTGGATATTTGTCCAGCCGTAAACGGATTGCTTCAATTGCATAACTATGGGGTATGTTGGTGTATAAATTAATCACATCGAATGATACCATGATTTTTTCCTCCTCGACCCTTTCTGGCATTTAACATATTAAAGTCATCTCTAATACGACTCGATATATTTTAGAAATGGTTTCAGGTGAATATACAGGATTGTCAAGCTACAATGGACCGTACGTTTAGGTCTCCTGGTGCTGGTGTATGTATGTATTCCTTTCGAGATTTTTTATGTCTTCGTTTATAGGTTGGCTTTTGTGAATTTTAGATAGACCATAGAATTTCATGGTTTTACATTTAAAGTTTGTCAAATAGTTTATTTCTGTTTGTTAGGTCTTTTCTGTGGGTTTGGATTATTGAGAAGAGGATTTTCATTATTTTTTTTTGGGGTGGGGGGGTAATTATTGAATTTTTCGTAGTGTTCATCATTATTAAGTATGGACACTACTAGATTTTTTTAGAGTAATGTGTCCATTACCACTACTGCACTTCATTTATCCGCTTCTTTGATTGTTATTTCTTCATTGTTTTGTAGTTCAGTTAGTTCTTTCCATTGGGCAGTGCTGACATTTGAAGTAATTTTTTGTTTGCGCAGGGCGTGGCTGGGGAAACTTTCGATGTAGTAGCAAAATTCATCGATATTATTTATTTCTGTCTTTGTGGGATATGTGTTCACTTCTGTTTTTGAATAGTGAATCATATTCGCTTTTATGATCAGCCAGTGCCTCTTTTGTAAGCCTTAATTTCCTGCAGAATTCGGAAACACTGCCCTTGATCTCATTTTAGTAAGCTCTGCGTGGTGTTGGGGTGAATTTTAACTCTGTAGATAGGATATCGATCTTTGTGGATAAGAGGTGTTTATATGACAGCTTAATTAACTTCGGTTTCTCCTTTGTATAAATTTCTACCTCATATATATATATATATATATATTATCGTGTAAGAAAACAGAGAGATGTAATGGATACAAAATAATTTATTAATTAATTAACATATTCACCTACATTGTTTTATTTTTCAAGCAAAATTAAAATTACGAAACATATATAAATATATAATTTTGCATTTTAAATACCTTGTGATCGTCAGGGTGTAGAAAGAACAATACAAGGATTACATTATGACCAGTTTGGAATACTCAGAACACATA
>NC_068993.1:31116750-31117831 GCF_001194135.2 Octopus bimaculoides
AGAGAGAGAGTGAGAGAGAGAGAAAGAGAGAGAAAAAGAGAGACTATTAATTAGTAGTAGGAGATGGATTTCATATTAGGCTTGATGGGTGTATAACAAGCCAACCGACATTAAAAATCTCTAGTGAGACTTCTTTAAGAGACCCAGACTTATGGGTCGAAACATGTACCGATTAAAAGTCTAATACGAAGTTCATTTACTACTATTAATCAATACTATTACCATATCTTCCAATGCGGAGGTCCAACGGAAGTGTACCACAACTGCAGATGACAAGAGATAGTCTAAACCGTGCCGGTGCTCTACTCAATATTTAAACACACTAATCGAATTATACGTATTTGTCCAAATTATATATATATACATATATATATATAACTATAGTATAGCTCGGTTTGTGAGTGAGTGTGTGTGTGTGTGTGTGTGTATGTGTGTGTGTGTGTGTGTGTGTGTGTGTGTGTGTGTGTGTGTGTGTGTGTGTGTGTGTGTGTGTGTGTGTTACATCTATAGAAATCCACACCTTACAAGATAGCAATCTGGGAGTCCTACCAATGGATTCCTCATGGTCGAAAATGCCCAGAATCGGCCATTTGTTTATTTTTTTGGTTGCTTCCTAAAACGTGTATTTTTGCATTAAAAATAATTTTAAACCATCAATTCTAACAATTTTCAAATCGCCATCATTTGCAAACATGAGTTCAGTCCCCTTATACCTGCGGTGTAAACAGATAGAGAGACAAAGAAATATAACAGATTTGTTCAATATCGTCTTTTTACTGGATTATTTTCTACCTGTGGTGTAAACAGATAGTGAGAGAGAGAAACATAACAGATTTTTTCAATATCGTCTTTTTACTGGATTATTTTGTAAACAGGGTTACGAAACTTCATTCTTTCCAATTATATATATATATATATTATATGCTCCCTTATTAGACTATTTTCGTTACTCATTGCACGGTGACCGGCGTAAGCTTTAAGCTTATATAAAAATACCATTATTATTATTTACAGCATTGTAATATACGCACCGTATAATAAAACCATTCGCACCGAAACCATATATATATATATATATATA
>NC_068993.1:31119037-31124083 GCF_001194135.2 Octopus bimaculoides
GGAGGAGAGAGAAAGAGAGAGAGAGAGAGAGAGAGAGAGAGAGAGAGAGATAGAGAGAGAGAAAGTGGGAAAGATATATACCTGTAAGTGTATAATATATTTATTTCAACAATGCTTGTGAGAATTCATTGTAGCGAACAAGTGAGTCGTCAGTTGAGATATAATAAAAAGGAAATGAAAACTAACGTCATCGGATGACGGATAGCAAGTGATATGAATTCGGGGTAGTTTATTTTATCGATTGTCTTATATTTTTCATGAGTAATCGTAGTAAAGATTACTTCTATCATATCACTGCTGCTTGCTACAGAGCAGTGGGAGGGAAGAGAAATCATTTTGTTTCAAGTTTGAAGTTAAATTCGACTTTTAATATTTGATTTCTTTGTGTATGTGTTTCGGTTTTGTTTTCCAAAGGATATCCATTTCTGGTCACAGTCTGTTATAAATCTTTCCTAGTATTTACAGAGAGATGTACACTTTGGTTCCTTTGGAGTTAGTTTTGATTGAATGAAAGACGAATAAGATAGATTTCAAAATATATTCCTCTTACGAAACAAAATGGGACGAACAAAGAATTCCTGGAATGGATCTGAAATCGGAAGTGAATCACTGTGGCGTTTCACACCAGACTTATTATCTATTTTATGGCGTTTTCAATAGATTCGATATTGTTCTATATTTAAATTGACTCCGAGGAATATATTTTATGTACATTTGTTGTTAAAATATGTACATTTGTTGTTGGCACTCCGTCGCTTACGACGTCGTTGGTTCCAGTTGATCCGACAACGGAACAGTCTGCTCGTGAAATTTATGTGCAAGTGGCTGAGCACTCCACAGACACGTGTACCCTTAACGTAGTTCTCGGCGATATTCAGCGTGAAACAGTGTGACAAGGCTGACCCTTTGAATTACAGGCACAACAGAAACAGGAAGTAAGAGTGAGAGAAAGTTGTGGTGAAAGAGTACAGCAGGGTTCGCCACCATCCCCTGCCGGAGCCTCGTTGAGATTTAGGTGTTTTCGCTCAATAAACACTCACAACGCCCGGTCTGGGAATCGAAACCGCGATCCTATGACCGCGAGTCCGCTGCCCTAACCACTGGGCCATTGCGCCTCCTTTATGTACAAGTAATAACACTTAATGCAGATGAAGAATAAATATGAGACTTTTCTGGAGTTGAAAAAAAAAACTTTATGTATGAATTATTATTCTATGACACTGGATCACGCTTCGGTTTCGTTTTCTGACTTGTCAGGTTTGGCCGAATAGATGTTACGGTTTTTATGATTCTCCGTGACTACAAACGTAGTATTTATACTCGTGATTTTGCTTTCACCTTCATTGTAAGGGTTTCCTCATGAGACAGAAATTGAATTCCTTTTGCTTTTTATATGACATGATTTACTAAACCTTTGCGTATTTTTCTTGCTAAAGGAAGAAATTTAATTCTGGATGCCATTTTTTTCGTATATTTGTGCCTGTTACTACTGAACAAATACTTTTTCCCATGTTGAATAGGATGATTGTTTTAGTACATAATAGGATGGGTGGCCAGATCTAAAATCTAGATATTGGTGTGAGAGCGTCTCCTCTCAATAGAAATCGGTTGCAATTATCACGATGTCCAAACAAGGTAGTTCTTTTTCGTTCATTTTCCTAAGGAATTAGAAGGATTCACGAATAATCCAAAAATTAATTTAAGGCGTCATGTAATGTTTTCCTTACTTCTATATCAAAATATGATATAGAAGTATGCTATTCCAGTTTCCTATTAAATAGGATTGGAAATGTTACCCGGAAGTAAATCTGAAAAACGCACTGATCTTTCTTCCAGGAATCCCATTATTAGCGTCGCAAATGTTGGCGAGGCTTTTGTTCTCACTCACATACTTTGCACTCGCAGTAATATTAGTTATGAAATAAGTTGTAGTTGCTTTCCAGTAGGTATCGTAATTAGTTATGAATACTTTCTTTAGATATTTATGTACTGTATGGTTACGTTGAGACGGCGATATTTATGTACTGTATGGTTACGTTGAAACTAACCAGGGACGTCTGGAACACGGTCTAGAACACAGTTTAGAAAGCCATGTCATCTCTTAAGAAACTGGGGACACATTTTCACAATAGTTTCAACTCTATGTCAAATAAATTGCTTAATTGGTGGGTGTTTGGTGTTGACTCTGCAACGGTTGCAAGTAATATTAAATTAGACGGTTTGGGAATCTTTACGTACGTTATCAATAAATTAAATGTACATGTACGTGGTTATAAAATCTATAAAACTGCAGCCAAACAGCCCTCTAACAAAAGTCAATTTAACATGGCAGGACATATTGAAGAACGTCGCTATGGATAGATTATCGTGATATAAAATGGTATTGTGCTGGCTGAAAGGTTTTAGTAATTGGTCTGATGGATGAAAGTATTGTATATAGCCTGGGGCGATATACAATAACAATAGCAACAACAATGTCACCACCAAACAACAATGGGAATATCAGGAGAACAGTATCAATCAACCAAACAACAACAATTAAAACATCACCACGAACAGCTTTTACTCCACCTCTCCCACTCAGTACTGTTGACGAATTCCTCGTTGTGTTGCATGTTAACCATAAATATTTGATAAATTCATTCAACTTATAAAAGCTAAAACAAAAAAATAAATAGAACATTTTTGTTTAAAATAAATTAAAATACATAAAATGTATCGTCATCAATTGTGATATTCCTTGAATTAGGAATTATCACCCGCGGTATATTTATTTACATTTTCATTAGCCTAATCTTATCAAATTTTATTAAAACTGACCAGTAATTATAGAAGGTCACTCTGTGTTTATAGCATTGAATTCTTCCATTATTTGAAATAGAGAAGTGACGACCTTTACTTCAAGTAACTTCCTTTTGTCTGACATTTGTTTTAAAACCTGCGTGTTCATTAGCAGACGAAAACTAATTATTTATGGAATTATCTAAAATGCTGATCAAGTGACAGTTGATAATTAGTATCTGACAAAATATTAAAGGTGATTATTATGTTTTGCAAATATTTTAAATTTCCAGTATCTCATTTCTTTTCCGTGTTCATATAGTGATCCCTAGTCACCTCTACTCACGTAAACAATGAAAACACGGTACCCCCAGAGTCATTCAGTATGCCGTATATAACAACTAATTTCCTCTCTTGAAAAGTTGACTGATACATCAAGTACTGTGATCATATATACACTGTGTCTGAAACAAGAAACTCTAAGACTAAAGAACAACAACAATAACTCTAACAACTCTGAGTTACATAATATGAAGAAAAGTTCAAAATGGATCTACGAAATATTCACTGAACTAGAGAGCTGAACAACTTTCACAATCCTGTAAAGCCAATCACCTCACTCATGTTTCTGCGTTCACCTCCAGATTTTGAATTTTCTGGAATACCCACCTTACTCGCTATTTCCCTATAGACGCACACATACCTATGCACAACTTAAACAATATCAATGTCGAAGAACTTGTAAATATTTCGGGTACTTCTTTTTTGCGTGTCAATGTATATTGTTTAAAAGTATTAGAAAAATGTTTTCAAGTTATAATTGCATCTGACAGAGATTAGTCATGTATTAGTGAACAGTTTTATGGTAAGCGAGAGAAATAGTGTCAAGCACTAACCCAACAGTTTCTCGTAACAAGACGAAATTAGTGTCGACATGGTTTCCATAATGAAACATAATCTCTAAACGTAGTCCTCTCAACATTGTTTATTGATTAAAAAATACTAGATCGCGTAGGTACTGTATTATCTCAAATACTGTTATCAGACACGGGGTCCTCACGCCAAGCGACAAACTGAGATCTATAATATCACTTGTTGATAGCAAGCCACAGCATATATTAGTATTATATCTCTCAGACCTGTAAATCCCATCCCCTCATCAGCAAAATATCAGGTAAAGGATTGAAAACTAAGATCCGATTTCGATTGCTACTTTAGAATTAACAATGTCACCTATCGAATGAAAGATATTTTTACACATCTTTTTCTTAATAAAGAGCTATTACGATAAGCAATTTTTATCTGTCCTTAGATGAAGTAAATACATATAACCACTCGGGAAAATGTACGACATAAGTATATTATCAGCGTAAATGCAATAAAGTGTACATTATGAAAACTAAAGTCTATAGCATTTAGAGAGAGTTAAATTCTAAAAGGGTAACATAATAGAAATCAGAGCATAATATCATATTTCGGAAACAGGACGGAGTCAGGCTAACGATTTTACAATATTTATTTTTATCACACATCATTTGGATCTTAAATTGCTACATAAATTTTGCATTATATTTATTTATTTATTTATTTATTTATTTATTTATTTATTTATTTATTATTATTATTATTATTATTATTATTATTATGATCATCATCATCATCATCATCATCATCATCATTATTATTATAAGGCGTCAAGCTAGCAGAATCGTTAGAACGACGAGCGAAATGCTTAGTGCTATTTCGCCCGTCGCTACGTTCTGATATCAAATTCCACCGAGGTAGACTTTGTCTTTCATCCCTTTGGGGTCGATAAAATAAGTGCCATTTGAATACTGGGGTCGATGTAATCTACACATACCCACAAAAGCTGCTCTTGTAACAAAAATTTGAAATATTATTATTACTATTATTATAATTATTATTATTTTATGTTTGACTTTTGTTTTGCATTTGTACAAGTTGGATCCAAGTCTCACCCAGAGACCTCAAGAGACAACAAGTTAGAAGTTCATGTAGGTGTTATGCCTAGGGTACCTTATATTTAGATTTGTACAGTTTTGTTCAAGTGAATGTTTAAGAAACCATAAGAAAGTTATGTGTTTGTTTTAAAATTTGAGATCACATAGACAGTATTTTACGTAGGATATGGGCAGTTCCCATGAGCACTATCTTTTGAACTTCAGCCATTTTGGGGTTTCCTGGTATCTGAGCTAGGTAGTAATCAGCCCGTTTCGCTGTCATTCCCAGGGCACCTATGACAAT
>NC_068993.1:31128883-31130810 GCF_001194135.2 Octopus bimaculoides
ATAGTTCGTTTAGTGTCCAGTTAAGGATGTTGTAGCTGTAGCTTATAACTGGGACAGCTAAAGTGTTGATACCCATTATCTTGTTTTTAGCATTGAGCTCTGTTTTTAGTATTGATCTAACTCGTCTATAGTACTCTTTCTTTATTATTATTATTATTATTATTATTATTATTATTATTATTATTATTATTATTATTATTATCGGCTTCTTTCAATTCTATTTCCATTTCTTGCCGAGTGTCTTCTTGTTACCCAGGGTAGACAGACGCACTGTATACATTGGTAGGCCATTAAAAGAAACACACTAGATTGTTTATTGTCAAAGTCATGTGATAAAGGAAAAGGGGAAGAAAAACAGTGAGAAAAGTGAAAAATAAAGTAAGAAATGTAGACAAAGAGAATAAAGGGGAAAATTAACTGCGACAATGCGCATCTGGGTACGTGTGATGTACCAGTTAAGACAATCTTTTGAACTTCATGTATTGATGATAAGCTAGAGATTTTTAATTCCTTTTCTAATCATTGCAGGTGCTCCTACAATCACTGGTATTGTTACCGTTTTGAGATGCCACATCTTTTAGAATTCGATTACCAAATCTTTATATTTTCTGAGCTTAAATTCTTTTACCAGGATATTATGGTCACAGGGTATGTTCAAGTCAATCAATAAACACAATTTATTGTTTTTCTCTTTCACAACGATATCTGGTCTATTTGCTTTGATGAACCGGTCTGTACATACTGGAAAGTATCATTTTCTCCCTCAGTTACAACTTCAGAGTGGTGTTCGTATCATTTGTCAGCATTTTTTAAATTTATAATGCCGACACATTATCTAATGTAGATACTGGCCAATTGTGTCATATCTTGATTTGTTCTCTGCAGGTGCTAAAATCTTACATCCAGTTATTATGTTGTCCATTGTCTCAATCCCATCGTTGCAGTATCCGCGCTTTGGGTCTACTCCATTTTTCATCACATTGGCTTGATAGTTCCAGGTCAACAACTATGATCTCGAGCAGCCAAGATAACGCTTTCACTCTTTGCATTTATCCCTGAGTTCTTTGCTATTGGTTCCACCATTTTTGCAAATATAGTTGCCGCACTCTCATCATGCTTTTCACCCAGGGCATTATGCATAAAAAATTAGCTTTTTTTCATAACAGAATGAAGCCTCTCTCGTATCGCATGATTTTCAACGAATCTTAGCATGCAGTCATTAGATGCTTCAAGATATTTTGCCAGTCCAATTGTGGTAGTTTTGAAAGAGATTTCAAATTGGATCAATCCTCAAACTTCTGGGTAGGTAAAGACGATCTGCGTCAGCGTTTGTGGAGGGCATGTCATTGCAAGTCAGCAGCTTACAGATTTCCCCTGTCGAACTTCCTTATTTCGATCGTATTCCAGTTCAACACTTTATTATTATTATTATTATTATTATTATTGTTCAGTAGTCTTATTTTTATAACGTGCTTTCACTTCACCACCGAGTGAAGCTCTGTGCGCCTTGGGTATGTGCTGTGGTTTGCTGTGGTGCTCTTATGTTTACTGTATTGAACGTGTTTTGCGTAGAATGTGAGCAGTAGTACCCAGTAGTGCAATTTTCTGTATGTTATATATATTTGTAAGTCCTTGTGTATTTGTTATGTATTTGTCTGAATATGTTTTTATTATACCTAAGGCACCTACTATGATAGGAATTGTTTCTGTTTTTAGATTCTACATTCGAGTTATCTCTATTTCCAGGTCTTTGTATTTTGAAAGCTTTTCCATTCCTTTTAGAGAAACGTTGTCATCTGCTGGTATTGATACATCAATTAGAAAGCATTTTTTTCTTCATGATCTTTCACAACTATATCTGGTCTATTTGCCTTAATTTCTGTATCTGTGTGTATTGGCATATCCCAGAATATGGTTGCTTTCTCAT
>NC_068993.1:31135163-31144166 GCF_001194135.2 Octopus bimaculoides
ATGATTCATCGTTTCTTGTCGATCTCCACATATTCTACAGTTACTTGTTATGTTTCTTTTCATTATATGTTTTTGGTAATTTCTTGTGGGGAGGCTTTGGTCTTGTGCAGCAATTAAAAATCTCTCAGTCTCTGCTTTGAGTCCTGAGCTTCTCAACCATTGCTGGGATTTTTCTGTCTTTTTCTTTTGCATTTAGTTTAGCCCAGTATTTACCATGTAGGGGTTTTTCTTACCATGTCAGATTTTGGGTGGTGCATCCTATATCCTGTAATTATTTTTCTTGTTTTCCTGTCTATTTTAGATAGTTCGTTTAGTGTCCAGTTAAGGATATTGTAGCTGTAACTTATAACTGGGACAGCTAAAGTGTTAATGCAATTATTATTGTTATTACTATTATTATTTAGTAGTTTTAATTTTATACCCTGCTTTCACTTTACTACCGATCGCAGCTCTGTGTGCCTTGGGTATGTGCTGTGGTTTGCTGTGATGCTCCTATGGTTACTGCATGCAAAGTGTTTTGCGTAAGATGGGTGCAGTGCCCAGGAGTGCACTTTTCTGTATGTTATATATATTTGTAAGTCCTGGTGTTTTGTTATATATTTGTCTGAATATTATTTTTATCATACCTAATGCGCCTACTATGATAGGAATTGATTCTGTTTTTAGATTCCACATTCGAGTTACCTCTATTTCCATATCTATCTGTATGTATTGGCATATGCCAGAGTATGCTTGCTTTCTCGTTTTCTGTGACCTTTTCTGTCGTGTGCCAATACCATGTTTTTTTCTGTTGTTATTCCATAGTTTTGGCATAGCCTGCAGTGTATGTAGGTCCCAAATCTGTCTTGTCTGTGAATATATTTCTTCTTATCCAGGACTGGTAAGCCAGAGATAATATGATTTATTGTTTCTTGTCCATCGCAAAATATTCTGCAAATACTTGTTTCTTTTCATTATAGGATTTTGGTAAGCTCTGGCGGGGAGGATTTGGTCTTCTGCTGCAATTAAAAATCTTTCAGGCTTTGCTTTCAGTCCTGAGCTCCCCAACAATTGCTGGGATTTTTCTCTGTCTATTTCTTTTGCATTTAGTTTAGCCCAGTATTTACCATGTAGGGGCTTTTCTTGCCATTGTTTTATCATGGTCCGTTGCTGTTCTTGTTTTAGTTTAGTTTTCATTTGTTTTATAGATTTGTTTCTTCTTTTTCTTCTTCGTATTTGTTAGATAGTATGATTTCTTGTTTGTATTTGTCAGCTTCCTTAAATACTGAAAACAGTGTGTTGTTTTGCTCGTGTTTTGTGGCTATTTTTATTAGTTTTCCTTGCTTCTGGAGTAGGTATTTTTGCAATCCTATGATGGTTATTTTATAATAGTTTTCTAGCTGTATAAGACCCCTGCCACCCTCTGTGCGTTGTATATATAGCCTTTCTATGTCAGATTTTGGGTGGTGCATCCTATATCCTGTCATTAATTTTCCTGTTTTCCAGTCTATTTTGGTTACTTCATTTAGTGTAAAGTTAAGGATACTGTAGCTGTAACTTATAACTGGGACGGCAAAAGTGTTAATACCTATCATCGTTTTTTTAGCATTGAGCTCTGTTATTAGTATTGATCCAAATTCTCTATAATATTCTTTCTTTATTTTCTCTTTCATTTGTGTGTTGTATCCTGTCTAGTTGATTGATTCCTAAATATTTGTATGTCTGGCTTTGGTCCTAATCCTCTTATTCCATTGGCTTTATCTAGTGTGATGTTGCTACTCTTAAGTAGTGTTCATCCTTCAGGGTTGCTTTGGCACATTTTTCTAATCCAAATTTCATATCTATTTTTTTTGGTAAATCTATGTACTGTCTGTAGTAGTGTTTCCAGCTCTTTATCATTTCTAGCGTATAGTTTTAGGTCATCCATATATAAAAGGTGGCCGTAACATTTCTTTTGCCGAAACATTTGTATCCGCCTCCAGTTCTATTTAGCATGTCAGATAAAGGTGTCAGTACCGAACAAAAAAGGAGTGGTGAGAGCGTGTCTCCCTGGAATATTCCTTTTCTAATGGGAATGGCTTAGGTTTTCACGAGTCCCTCTTTTGTTTGTAGCTGTATCACTGTCTGCCATTTATTCATAGAGTGTATTATGTATTTTATAATTATTGGTGCTACCATTTTTATGGCTAGTGTTTCGAGAATCCGCGCGTGAGGAACACTATCAAAAGCCTTTCGGTAGTCAATCCAGGCCATACTGAGACCTTTTTTTCTTTCTGCGGTTGTCTTTATTAATTATCATTAATTAATCATTACAGCTGTATGAACCTTTGCAGCATCCCTTCTGCTCTTCTGGTAACAGGTTGTTATCTTCCAGGTGCTTGCTCAATCTCTGCGATATAATTGCAGTAAAGGCTTTGTAGATTGTAGGGCGACAGGTTATAGGTCTATAGTTTTGTGGATTTGCCGTTTCAGTGGATTTGGGAATTAGGATAGTTTTCCCTTTCGTGAACCATTCATGCATTGTCTCTGGCTCTGCTAGTATGACGTTAAATTGTTCAGCCAGCTATTATTCCCGTCAGATATTTTACCCAGAAGTTGGGGATCTTGTCGTGCCCAGATACCTTCAGTTGCTTAGATTTTGCAGTGCAAAGGTGACCTCTTCAGTTGTTATAGGTGTCCAGAGTTGCTCGGGTGCTAAGTCCGTTGTTTTAATAATCCTTTTCTGAGGTTGTTCCTTCACCGACCATATTTCTTTCCAAAATTCTTCCACTTCTGCTTCTGGTGCCAAGTTCTTGGTAGAATGTTTGGGGGTTGGAGTTGAACTGTTTGTCTTGTTGAAAGAAACGTTGGCGTTTCTCATACAGGCGGATCCTTTGTGCTTTGGCAAGGTCATCTTGCTTTAGCTTTTCTTTTCCCTCAGGTAAATCTTTTTCTGTAATGTTGTATTTGCACAGTATTTTTGTTTTTTTTTCTTGTTACTTAGTAGTGTTGTTTGTCTACTTATATCGTTAAGAATCGACAGGTCTTTTGTCTTTAAACAATTTTTGTTTGAGGGGGGGGGATATTGTTTATCCACAGGGTTTATTTGAGTGGTGGAACTCTTGTTTGGATGGGTTTCAGGGTGTATCCTGCTTCTTTTGTGGCTGCTGCATATATTATGCCATTTAGCTCAGAGATATTCCCATTTGTTTCTGTGGCTATTAGTTCTGTGACGGTCAGGTTTATGCGATTTATTATTGATGTTGTTTTATCGTCTATTTTGGATTTTGGGAGGTATAATCGGTGGTCCATTCTGAGATTTGTGGTTTTCAGGTCTTTGATTTTTCTCATTTTTATAGCATCATAATCATTATGTTTCCCTTCACTGTTTCCAGGTTTTAGATTTGTTTCGCCTTCCTTCTCATTCATATGTTTGTCTGTGGTATTCTAGATTTGTGCTTTTTGTACATTATTATACATCCCTACGGTCTGGGTTTGTTGTTTTTTGTTTACTTCGTTTTTGTTGGAAATGTTACGTTTGTCTTCGTGTTTTACTATCTCAGTGTTATTATTATTATCATCATCATTATTATTATTATTGTTGTTGTTATTATTATTATTATTATTATTATTATTATTATTATTATTATTATTATTATTATTATTATTTATTGTCCTTGCAAAGCTTCTTTCGCTGGAGATGTACTACGGTACCAGATGTTCACTACCAGTGAACTAAGGTAACACATCTTATTTTTCGAGCACCATCGGAAGTATGCGAGCGGTTCCAAGCAGTGCTGTTTTCTGCAGGTGCTCCATCCTTATTGCAGCCCCTGTTTCTCCCATATATTTCTCAAGAATTTTACTCTCTGTTCCCAAAGTTCCGACAATTATTGGGACTTCTACCACCTTTTTCATCGACCACAGCCATAACTGCTTAAGCTCCCAAGCTAACCTGTCATATCTATCGACATTTTTGCTTCCTCATCGCATACCTTGTATTATTATTATTATTATTATTATTATTATTATTATTATTATCATCATCATTATTTTTATTATTATTATCATTATCATTATTATTATTATTGTTGTTGTTGTTATTATTATTATTATCATCATCATCATATATTTTAAAAGGATTGATGTAACTCTTCACAAAGGTAAACACTCAATACGAAGAGCGTGATTCGTGTGTAATAAATATTGTATTGGTTGAACGATATTTCGAGAGTAAGTCTGTCTTTGTCGAGTTCAAAATAAAGAAGTGATAAACATTCAAAGTTACAGAAATTTAAATTTAAAATATGAACGAGAGCAATCGGCATTCACATGTTGATGGAATGACATCATCACTCTTTAAGTTTCAATTTTTTAACAGGCGGAAAGAAAAGACAGAAAAAAGAAAAGAAAAAAAGAAAAGGAAAAAGAAGAATATTTAATCAAAGAGTTTAGTATAAATTTAATGATATTTTCCTGTCATTTTATTCATTCTTCCGGGGTGTAATTTTAATAACCTGCAAACATATTTTTCCTCATGTATTCTGAGAAGTGAAAGTGAAGCAAATTCAGAATATTGTCGGAGAATATACACTTTCATGTCTTTTTCAAAATTACAGCCGTTTGAAACGAAATGTTCAGCAAGTTCTGGGTGGGGCATCATGCTAAAGTTGACACATCATACCAAGGTTATACAAAGATTGTACAAAAATTGAAGAAAAATTGGACAAAAATTGGACAAAAATTGGAGAAAATTTGAACCCCAAATCTTCATCAGAGAGTCCATAACGGTAAGAATTAAACAAGCAAAAAGTAAAATAAAATAATAAAAAATAACAAAAATAGTAAAAAAGTAAATTCAAAATGATATTCTGAGGTTGTGACATCACATCTAGGGTGGGGTTAATAGGATGATCCATATAGTTAGTGACTAAAAACTATGCAATAGTATAGCAATAGAATTTAGTTAATGTAAACATAGTTGGGGAAATCAATACGTAATTATATCAATGAAGGAATAATTTGGGTATACATAAAGTGTGATGTTATTATTTATTAACAAAACTTTTCATTATAATACCCCTGTAATGAGTAGGGTAAGGACAATGTCAATCCTACAACTTAATTGGTCTGTTAATGTTTAAAAACTAAAGCGTTGTTTGGGACCGCTAAAGTTATCAATAAATTACAAAACAGATTTAAGAAAATATACAAGGAATAAATTATCTAAGGGGTCTTAAATACTAAAGGGAATAATAAATAATAACGTACGATTAGGAATCTGTTATTCTGTTATGCATACATCTAAGATAAAATTATCTTTGATGTATTCATCTTAGAGGTATTCTATTGCATAGTTTTTAGTCTCTAACTAATGACCCCTGTTATATGGATCATCCCATTTACCCCACTCTATAACGTTTTATCTATGCTATATCCCCCATTCGATTGAAATGAGATGTGATCGCACAATCTCTGGACATCTTTGAATTTACTTTTTTTACTATTTTTACTATTCTTTATTATCTTATTTTACTATTTACTTGTTTAATTCTTACCAGTATGGATTCTCTGATAAAGCTTTTGGATCAAGTTTTGTCCACTTTTTGTTCAATTTTTATTCATTTTTTGTAAAATCATTGTATAATCTTGGTGTGATGTGTCAACTTTGGCATGCGGGACCCCTAAAGTAGAAACAGCTGTAAGAGTAGAGTTACATCCACTCATTTACTTGAAGAAAATACATATTCAAATAAGTAAATCATAATATCATGAATAGCGAAAACGAAACCGGTCGATATATTAAAAATTATATCAAAACTATGTAAAGTGTATGTATTTTCCGTTCTTTTCAAATTTCCTATATATATATATATATATATACCATGCATACATATACGAGGCGGGGACTGAAACGTTCCTCGCTTTGGGTTAAAGCAAGTACAGTTAATAATGATTTTATTCAACATATTGAACATATTTACAAACTTATTGTAGCCGTCGTTAAGTTTTTCAAACCCTTGTAAAAGAACTCGCATGTTTGGGCATTCAACCAGGCCTTTTGTGATATCAGTTAACCAGGAACTCTTCAGCACCCCATATGTGTGTGTGTATGCACATGCATGATTGCAAAATTTTAAACTATACTTCACACTTACAGATAATGGTAGTAAAGAAAAAAACTAAACGAAAATAAAAGAAAAATTAAGCATATCACGAACGCTTCCTGTTTACTGAAATCTTGTTTGATGTGTTTTGAAATGATAAATGAACGCAGTTGTGTGAAAACTGAGATATGTTGTTTCCCAAAAGTACCAAAACTTTTAATTTACGAAGTAAATGTGTTGAGTTTTAAGTGAGGAAACATTGTAAATACGCATTTTAAGCGGAATATCTTTCCTGATATCAAATAGAATTGCTTGTGATACCTATTCATCTCTAATCATTTTATGAATCCTTGAACATTTAATTGACCAAGCTATAAATGGATGATGCTGAATAAAATCAAGGTGTTTTTATTGGCGCTGTTGTCGCTGGTAGAAAAATGTGGTGAAATAGTAATTTTTCAGATGAGTTGTATATAAGAATACCTCCGTTAAGCAAATATAAAGAAACATAACGGAGATGATACTAAATATGGTACTTATTCCCTGGTGTTTAATTGCAATAGAAGCAGTTAAGTGTTTGCTTCAATAAAGTTAATAATGAGATGTAAGAGAGGATTTGAACAGTTGTCAACTAATTTTATAGATAAAAACGTTTTACAAGCACTTATGCTGTTTCTAAAGACAACTCAAGAGAAACATAATGAATTTTATACGCCAATTCAAATGAATCAACATTCGTTATTTCACAAGCCTTATATTAAGATGTTGGTGAAAGAAAAGACGAGAACAAAGAAAAAGAAGAGGTGGGAGGAGGTGGAGCAGGCGAAGAGGAAACATTAAATGATCACAAGAGAAATAATGTAATTGGAGAAGATCAATATTTGACATAAGTAATAATGGCTAGTAAAAGAGAGAAACACATGAGAATCTATAAGTATTAACCTTCCTCAGAATATAAATTATATTGCTAACATTTCCATCATGAATGCCATGTAAAAGATTCGATGTAAATTGTAGAGGAATTCTCTGTAGTGTGCGCAGACTAATGAAGATGTGATAAAACAAAGATTTTGTCATCGGTCAGATCTGATCTGATCAACAGTTAAAACGAAGAAATAGCAATTTCATTTCCATGACAGTTGTCTAACTTATATCAATTGCAAGTGACATTAAACGATTTGGTACTTTGCCATAAACAGATTGACTGCAGAAATAAATATATTTGTAAAACCTATTTACTATATTTGGTCGCAAAACCAGTCAAGCATCTTATGGAAATATTTTTGACATGTGCTGATCAGTGAATTCCTTAAGGATACATAAACTGATGACGATGATAAATATTTCCCATTCCTCGGCGTATCAACGTTCAATACACAGACCTTTCAGTACCGTATTTACAAACACCATCACCAAATTCTGTACGTCGAAATTTTGTTTTTCTAGTTTTTAATTTGTTATTATAAAGATGTGAGTCTGTGCAGGCGATTTTACATGGTGGTTCTCAGGGGAACCTTAAACGTATCATATATGCAACTTTCAAAACATTAGCTTGTTTGTTCCTTTACTTTTGTTCCATTCAGTTGGGAATTTCGACATCTTTATTTCCTGTTATTTAAATAGGATTAACTATTTTCGGAAGATTTCGTACAGATTGTGTAGTTGCTATTGGCAATGTTAAAAAAAAAGAGACGTAACAGAAATGTTGACTGTTTCTTTTACGATTTCTTTGCTGCTGTTGCTGTTGTTGCTGTTGTTGTTGTTGTTGTTAATACATATTTTTATGTTCTTCTAATTGCCTGTAAAAACTCAAAACAGTATATTTATTGCAAGACTTTTATTGTTTTGTATCCCTAACCAGAAGACATATAGACATGAAAACATTTAATGATTTAAAGTTGTGACGCTGGAAGAGCCACGTACAACACTGTTCCTTTAATGGACTTAAATGTATAAGATTTTTTGTGAAGCCTAATGTGAAAGCGTCTTGGAAAGCTGTATCATTGCTCAAAACAGCCAACAATTTGGTTTCGATTTCTAGTTCAATCTGTTACATTTAGCATAATGACTGAAAGAAACCAAATGGATTATATCGCATCCCTGTCTTTCGAATATCATAATCCGAGAAAATGTTGCTTCGATCGGAAACCAACAGTATAACAATAGCTTAAATGGGAAATTATTTAGTGATACGGTCTCTTTTCTAATATTTGACTACTTCATATACGTTTTAATCTTCATTTAAGCGTAACATGTTTCATTCTCATTAGATAATAATAGTAACAAATATCAATAATTAAATCTGTCGTTAAAGTTTTGTATTCGATGACTAGCACTAAATTTATGTTTTGAGATTCATCATTTCATTTTTACTCTGAAAAAATAAAAAAAGATACCAGGATGGTCATAACTTGTCTCATACAAAAAAGATACCAGGATGGTCATAACATGTTTCATATCATTAAATGCGTCAGCGTAAGAAACATTCACAACGTCTTGCAATTTTGCAATTAACCTGCATTAGCAAAATGGAGGCCTCTAATTCATGACACCTGTCAAGCAATTTGTCGATAAATTAGATTAAGGAAACTATGTCAACTGCAAATGAGAAGAGAAAAACAACAGCAAAGTTATTGAGAAATAAGAGAAATTATTCCAAATTTAAAAAAGAAAGGTATCCTTCAAACATTTCACAATCAACTGATACTAAACAAATAAAAATGCTAACTTAGAGGTATAACAAAGTAACTCGACAGCTACATTTGCTGGAGGAAAACTAGAATATCAGTATGAAAACACAGATTCAACGATCAATATGTCCAGTAATCCTGCTCTTGATTCTATCCACAATTGATTGATGCCAGCAAAAGCTAGTCGGATATGTATAATTCCTTGGTAATTCCATTGTTATTTTAAAAACAAGTGAACCATTAAATGC
>NC_068993.1:31144452-31149000 GCF_001194135.2 Octopus bimaculoides
GAGAGAGAGAGAGAGAGAGAGAGAGAGAGAGAGAGAGAGAGAGAGAGAGAGGGAGAGACAGAGGGAGAGAGAGAAAATTTCTAAGAATCACATCTGAAAAAAATCTATCTAAAATTCCAGAAAATGTGGAAATTTAGATTTTGTTTCTCGAATAATCACATTCATGAAATTGATGTTTTGTCACAAAAAACAAATTTGATTTCATATAAGTTAATTAAATCGCTGTAAAGAGTCGACCATAAGTATCAGTTACTAGTTATATATATAATTTCGCCAAGAAATCGATATAGTGAAATACAAGTTTGAGGATGAACTATGATTGGTTATACCAAATGGAAGAAGTTATCAACAACTATTGTAACCTTGAGATAAAGTTTACCGTACATCTTCAGTCATTAATGAGATTTTTAATTGCACTATTCGTACACAAAAATCCTAAATATGTATTTAATAATTAGCTTGGGATTTGTGCAATGTTAGAACTTAATACATGAAAAATAATGGGATTGGTGCATAGAAGATTCAACAATACTAAATATTTACTCGACTATAATCATATTTTAAATGTATGCTTATGTGTGTTTGCACGAAGTCAGTATATCATATAATTCAGATATGTAGTGATAAAGTTCTGCACGATGTAACACAATGATATTCTGAATGAATTAAAATTTCTTAATATTTTTCGTTCGAGAGAGACAACATTGATCATTCCTAGTGACTCTGAAAGAAGGAAACGGGAGATAATTCCGAAAATTCGGAATTCACTTTTCAGATATTCAATTTGTTTTCCCTTATATTTTCAAACCTATATATAAAATATATTGGCGTAAGATGTTTGCAAAAACCACAGTTCTGTCACTGTTTAGTGAAATCAAATACTGGATTAAATTAGCAACATTGATTGTGAATCCGCTTGTTAGAATAGTGGATAAGCGGGCAAGCACAGGGCAATGGATCAGATCGAGTCAAAGGTAGACGGCTATAAGCCATCTTTCAACCTACTAAAAATAACAATCAAATGTACCTCAAATCTCTTCTTCCGTCTGAAACAACGAATTGGACAAATTTCTATAATATTAACGGAAAACTTACCGATCAAGATCACGCAAGCTAAAATAACAAAGTTAACGAAAACGTGTATTTTTTACTCTTTTCATAGAATTTGTACTATTGTATTTTTATGTCAATAAAAATTGAAAGTCAAAGCTAACTTTGTCAATATCGCATCAGCAGTGAGTGTCTTGAAGATTGGTCATGTTCTTTATAATGACTGGCTTATTTTGGTTTCTATTAAAAAAATATTCATCGTTTCATCTGCTCAGCTGGAAGATTTCTAATTCAAGACAATGAATATCGTTCATCAATCATTATAAAAGTTCCAAATGCAAATCCAATACAATCACAAAGTATCTGATGTACTTAACTTGAGGTGGCTGCGTGAATTCATAATAAATTTCATTCGGATTTCACCTGTACAAATTTGTTAAACGAGAAATGATGTGAAAGAAGAAAACAAGAGATCTAGTGTAGGTGAACTCGCTACAGTATTGTTCATAATTTAGGACCTCATCTTCACGAAAAACAAGAAGAAACGGGTTGAATTGATGTAATTTTTCAATGATACAATAAAATACAAACATATTAATTCTAGAGAATAATTTTAGAAATATATTTATATTTCTTGTGAAGTAAGGGAATTTTAATCTGTTTTGACTGTTTGCACAGAAGTTGCAGCTGATACTATAATCCAACCAGAAAATATCAATATTTCCTTAGTTACATATATAATAATTATATAAATATTTCTTTAGTTCTCTATCACAACTGAATTAATCAAGAGTAAAATAATTGTGTTTTTTTTTCAAACAGAAAGTGGCATTAGCTGAAGAGTTATTCAAGCTCCTAGCAACATTCAGAGCATTATAGACAAAAACAGTCTACACACACACACACACACACACACACACACACACACACACACACACACACACACAATCTTATAATGATAATATAATTTCATTTTATACGTGTTGCAAAAGTATTGAAATGTTTTCTACCATGTGCAGTTTTGATTTTCTCATGTTAAATTCAACAGTATTATTTTAAGTTATATGGTTTTTTCAATGAGGTTGCTTCGTAGCTAAACAGATCCACGTTTCTCATCATTAAGAAGTCAAATCTGAAACATTAATACTTAATAGCCATTCTATTGCATGTTGGCAATAGAAAACTTGCTGCAAATATTTTAGATCAACATTACAAACTCATACATAATGTTTCCACAAACCATTCCACAAAAATGAATAAAAAAGAACAAAGCAAATATATAATTACTAGATCTGCTAAACGCCAGGCAGACCTCCAAAACGTCGTATTATGATGTCTTTATGTACATGTATGAGACTCTATCTTCCCAACACAAGTCTGCGTACTTCTATATGTGTTCATCATCAAAGAACTTTGAGAGACCGGTGGAAAGAAAACTGGTTACTTTGTTCTATTCTAATTTCCAGTTGGGAAGAACATAATGTACTGTGATGTTTTAATATCTTCACCTCACAGAGACTATAGTATTAGACGCTTGTACAACACAAATACAACTCTCTGAATGTCAGCTACCGTGTTTCAGCCAAACGAAAAGATCAATGAGACAGGTAGGATTACCAGCTGGAGATTTAACATTAGATATTCCTTCTCCTACACTTTGCTATTTAGAGCAACCCACGTTGTAGTGGTGGTGTGGGGGCTGCTTTCTGTTACCTACATTGATTATTTGATTTGAAGTGGGGGTCAACCTTCACATGTCATTTTGGAGTATCCCTGTTCACCATCTTCAGTAGTATTTATTTCCAACTTCTTACTAAATAATTTTAGATCCTATTCAAGTGTCATCTGCCCTTTTATTTCTCAAGCTGAGTGTCTAGTGAACCATTCTCAATATACATTTCTGCCGGTGAGTGACTTAGTCGCGAATGCCTGACAAAGAAAACAAGATGTACTGGATAAACATGTTGCGAGTACGTTCATACACTGGCACGCGCACACACACATGAACGAGCACACACACACAGACACTCATGCACATACATACGCGCACATACACAAACATGCATAAAAAACACAGGGCATTGAAATTGGGAGAATGAGCGAAAAATTGAAGTCAGAAAAATTGGTGAGTAGTTGCAGAACATATTGTGGAGCGACCAAAATCACATGCAAATATACAGGGTGCGGACAGTGTTTGAGGACACATGCATTTTTAGTCACTATTTTATTTGTCTAATTTTTACTTAAGAAAATAACAACGACAGATTCTATGCTTACTAATGAAATGAAAAGGCATGCTGCGATTTTGGCTTTGAAGGGTAAGCAAGGTGATTTAGGAATCTCTCGTTTTCTGAAAGTTGCAAGACTTTTCTCCACAAGATTCAATGTGAGTTAGCGAAAGGAGATAGAAACGTATTACCTGTATTAAAACGAAAAACAACATTCCAAATGTTCTGATCCTATCAGGACACCTGGATTTATTCAGGAAGTTAAACAAAAATGAAGACAATCCAGGAAAATCAATGAAGCTAATTGCCAAAAAAAAAAAAAAAAAATCGTGTGTCAGAAAAAAGAATCAGAAATGTTGTGCATGAAGGCATCAGATACAAATCTTACATGACGAGGAGAGGTCAATTCATATCAGAAAAAAATCCCAAAGAAAACCGTTTAATCAGATCCAAAAGACTTTTGAACTAACTTAAAAGTCCATCAGAAAATGGTGTAATTTGATTTTTCTCAGATGAGAAGAACTTTGACCAGGACCAGAAAACTGACGAAAGAAATGACAGATGCCTAAGTGCAGACCTTTCTGAGTTTCCAAGAGTAAAGTACACAACATTTCCTGCAAGTGTCACGGTTTGGGATGTTGTTAGCAATAAAGAGCATTTGATACCTCTTCACGTTTTTAAAAGGCCTTAGGGTGAATGTTGCTGATTATATAGAGGGTGGATAAAGTTGTTAAGCCTTGGATCAACAGTGTATGGAATGGAAGTCCTTATGTCTTTCAACAAGATTCTTCACCATCACACAAGGCTCAAATGACACAAGAATGGATGGCCGACAATTTGCATGGTCACATCACCCGTAACATTTGGCCTCCTAATTCTCCATCCACTGGACTACTATGTATGGAGCATCATTGAGAAAAATGTCAATGAACACCACTATAGCACCAAAGATTCTTTGAAAGCTGCCATAGTCTGAGTTATGTCGATATGAACAAAGACCACTTAACTCGAGCTTGTAAATGATTTCGACCTCGCGTAGAGTTAGTTATTGATGCTTATGGTGGTTTTATTAAACGAAAATATTAAATTGATAAATTAGGTTTATGTTTATGTTATTTCTATAAAAATACTTTTTTCTGTTATTATATAAACGTTTTTTCTTAAAACCATAAGTCTGTCCTGAAATACCGAACGCAACAGGTATACTTTAGAGAGATAATGTTGTAAAATTGACCAGTATTTAGGTATACGTCAGGCTTTCTCACATATT
>NC_068993.1:31149122-31152299 GCF_001194135.2 Octopus bimaculoides
TATATATATACATACACATACACACACACACTCACATATATATTTATAAATAAAAGAGAGTCGTGTGTGTGTGCGTATTTTCCTTATGCATTCCAAAAACGGAGCTGCCGATTTTGATGTATTGGGTATCAAATGATGCAGTAATCTTTCGGCTACTAACAAAACTTTACTTTTCATTTACATATTTGCATTACAAATATTTAGCATTATAATTTTTCGTTTAATCACATATCGGAAACGACATTTTATACCACTACCATAACGACCACGGCATCACATTTTCTGTATGAGTGTATTCGCGCGTTCTTTACGTACGTTAGCCCGATGAATTAGAAGTATATGTGTGCGACAGTGCACGTGTCTGTCAGTATACATACATTTTTGTGACGACTGACACACACACACACACACACACACACATCTAA
This sequence comes from Octopus bimaculoides, assembly GCF_001194135.2. Classification (NCBI taxonomy): domain Eukaryota; kingdom Metazoa; phylum Mollusca; class Cephalopoda; order Octopoda; family Octopodidae; genus Octopus; species Octopus bimaculoides. The sequence continues at coordinate 31,149,548 of NC_068993.1, forward strand.
AGACAGAGACAGACATAGACAGTGACAGAGATAGGCCTGAGGTGTGCATGAATGTATGTCTGTGAAACGCGCCGAATTGGAAAGAGCTTAGTTTAGTTGCGGCCTGGATGTTGAACGAACAACAGCGTTCATTTTGAACTACCACCAACATGAAGATTTGGCTAATTTGACAGCACTCACAATACTCGCAAATACATCTGAAAAAAAATGTTATTCTGGTTATTATAACAAATTCGGAAATTTGATGAAGAAAGGCTTAGCAGCTCTTTCAATATAATTACAGAAATGTTATTCCACTCCTTATAACCAGTTTGAATATAATGCTTTTTAAAAAGTCCTAGCATCCGTATCGTCTTCCTGCTATGGTGTTTCATCACTGAGTATTCAAAGCCGCACATACTTTTTACTGCATTTGTCAGTATTTATTCTACTGCCTATAACCTTACACAGTTAAACTACATAGCAATTTTAAATTGATGTATGTCTTGCTCCATACACCCTTCAGCAAATATTTTTAATTAATTAACTTTCACAAAACCAATATATTCTTTTTGTATACACTTTGTTCAGCGTTCGTTTCAAAATTGTAAAATAATAAATTATGTTTCTATGAAATATTGAATTATGCCTTCTGAATTTTCTTCACCGAGACATTCATTCAATCGTGAATTTTATAACATCTAGTACAAATAAACGTTGACTTTCTGTACGTTGCTACGTTGGTGACACATATTAACATTTGCTAAATCGGTGACTTCCCACGCTGGAATATTTCTTTTGGAAATATTCCCTAAAAAATTATTTTATGACATAACTATGCTACAGAAGGTATGTTTTGCACCTATATTCACTACATTTCATTTCGCTTGAACTTCATGTGCGTACGTTTTTGTGTAACACTAATAAAGATAAGTTATGGTGAAAGTGCAGATAATTTCCCTCGTAAATATGTATATATATATATGTATATGTATTTATATATATATATATATACTTGCATAACAAGTGGCCTGATCTGAGATCATGTGCTGGAACGGAAACAATGCAGCGTGGAAGGTGTTTATAACACATTTAAGAAACACACAAAAAACGTTGGATTCACTTCAAAATTTAAATTTAAGTTGTAAACATCTCCATTTATATAGAAGATCAAAAATAAAACCACAAATTGCGAAAAAGTATTAAAAATAACCGTTACTTGGGAGTATGATGTTTCTTCCGGGGTTTATTGACCTTGATCTTCTTTAGGCGCAGTAATTTAGATGTCTTTCATTCATATGGACAGGCAAGCAAATACATGTCCAAATATGTGTGCATGTATGTTTGTGTATGTGTGTATATGTATGTGGCTATATGTATATATATATGTGTGTGTGTGAGTATGTGTATGTACGTGCATATGTATATACGAATATATATGAGTGTATGTGTATGTATCTATACGTATGTACCTGTATACGCGCTTGCGTAAAACTTTGTAAGCGCCTGCGCGCCTTTGCGCATGTATGTGCGCGTGCATGTATGCGTATATATATGCTCACGCATATGTGTGTATGTACATTCATGTGTATATATATGTATATATATATGTGTGTGTGCGTGTGTGTGTCTATATGTATGCATATGCGCACATGCATATGTACGTCTGTGCGCGCGTACGTATGTCATTATACCTTCTTTCCTCCTCTCTGATTCTTTCCTATCACACTAACCTATTGAATCATATACTCTATTTATAGAAGTTTGACATCCTTGTATTCTTCCCTCCACTTTAAATTTGCCACTAAAACTACTACTCACTTTCGTAACACCTTACTCATACCTTTTCTCTATCCATCCCTTAATGCAGCTCTGTCATATCACCCCTGCTAACACATCTCACACTGATTCACTTCTTACCTTCTCATCTCTTCATATTCCTCCACAACTCCTCTCCCATCCTCCCCTCACATTATCTTAACCACCAACTAACACTCCTTTTCGCACTTCTTCCACACTTTCTTCACATTTTCGTGCGTGTGTTTGTGTGCGCACGCGCGCGCGTATGCTTGCGTCCACGTGTATGTACATGCATATATTTGTATAGTTATTTAGTAGTATATACAAGCAGAACAGCCTTTTGTTTGTACTACCCACCTCTGAGAATGAGGTTATTTAAAAATATTTTTTAATTATATGCACAAGAAACAGCAGTGAAAGAAATAAACGTAGCCATTTGAGCATAGCATGCAAATTAGGAAAGGAATATTTAATGAAGTAAGCGTGGCATATCGGCCGTGGCTTTTGTGATAAAAGTTCCATATTAGAAGATTAATGTGATGGGGACGTGCTTGCCTATCTTTTGAGTTAAACATGAAGAAAACGAATTAGAATATGTTACAAATCATAGTTGCATGGTGAGATCTTTGTGGCAGTTACAAGCTTAAATAAAATTTTCGTTTAAAGGAATTTAAATGAGAGGAATGTTGGTACCGAAATAAATGTATGCTTAAAAGGAAATAAGTGATGAATTATAGCTAAGGAGAGAAAAGTATATACATAAAATAATTATATTTATAATTCCTATACGCACATGCATGTGATGTGTGTATTTGAGTGTATGTGTGTGTGTATGTGTGTGTGAATGTAATCGTGATTGTAAGAGTATAGCATAAATATATACGTAGAAGTGGAAACCCTAAATTAAGAAATACCTCGGCCGCATATATGTGTGTATGTATATATATATATATATATATATATATATATATAT
>NC_068993.1:31153061-31156904 GCF_001194135.2 Octopus bimaculoides
TATATATATTATATATATAATTTGTTTTAAGAAGAGACAAAATTTAGATAATCATCTGATAATTTTGATTTACATTAGCATAATAAATACCTATAACACAATAAATACACCAAGACAAAGAACATATCAATATATTATTTAGAATAGAAATAAGAAATACATGTAAAAATATACGTGAAAGGGTAAACAAATGAATAAGGAATGATACATCGATTAAAAATCATATTAAATTTGAGATTAAGAATGTTGAATTAAGAATTAAAAGTTGTAAGATACATCGACGGCAGTGAGAAATCTTAAAGATCAATTTAAAAGTCAGAGGAATAATATAGGATACATTTGTTTTGAAGGTTGTAAATAAATGTTTATAGAGGTTTATAACACCATATAAGATGTATTTCGACGGCCATTTCTGCAGTCGATTTGTCTACATGGTATGAGTCCTTGTTTAAATAATAATTTATATGTTCCTTGTCTTAGTGTATTTATTGATTTATAAGTATTTATAATGTTGATGTAAATCATAACTACAGGATGATTATCTAAACATTGTCTCTTCTTAAACAAGTTATATAATGTGTAGCGTCTCGGATTCGACCTGAGCACTTTCAAGCAATTGTGTAAAAAAGACATTTTTTTGGAAGAAAAAACATATTTATTATTATTATTATTATTATTATTATTGTTATATATATGTACAGGCGCTCACATATATATATATATATATATCCATATACACACATACATACACACACACATATACTGTTCCGTAACTGGAAGATCAACAAAAACTGTACTCCATCCATTGAGGGATAAATATCATTTTGTATACACTGTATTTAAAATCAAGCTGCTATCAGTTTCATGCTAAACAACACCAATATACTTACAAGCTTGCGTAGCATGTCTTATGTTTTAATGCAATCGTTGAATCTCGAAGGTACAATATAGCCGATTCTTTTTTCAGAGAACAAGAAAGAAAGCTGGTTTTTGAAAAAAAAAAAACACGAAAAAGAAAGATGGGAATGTAAACTCAAAGTTTGGAAAGAGTAAAATAAAAAACGGATATAAAATTTTGCGTCCATTTACCGTTCGAATCAGAGTTTATATGGTTGGTGTAAAGATATTCAATGGAAGAGAAGAGTTATTATTAAGGCAATTTTTTGTCAAAAAATTAAAATTAATTATAAGTTCGTTTTAAGTTTAAAATCAAAGATAAAAAGAAACTGTTTTTTATGATTAATCAGGATATTGTACACACAATCTTGGGATGGAACTGGAATCCTCAGGAAAATCAAATTAGTGTGTTAAACGAGGAAATTTGATAGGTGCCGTAGGCACTGAGAAGATGCCAATTCATATCTGCAAAATCTCAGGTAAAACCGTTTGTCCCCGTGCCAAGCATTTATTTAACAATGCTAAAATCATGCACAAACATAATATGCTTTGTGTCTTCATTGATCAGATAAACTTCGATCGAGATCATAAGTTTAACAAGAGAAATGATCCATTTTTACATGCAGACCTTTCTGATGTCTTCACACTTATGCCAACTTAGTTTCCGGCAACTGTAATATTTGGAGCGGTGAGTAACGAAGGTCATATCATATTATACATCTTGCCACAGGATCTTTGAATTAATACTAAGGGATATGTTAAGATACTGGAAACAATTGCTACACCTTGGATGGAAGAATCATGCAGTGGAAAGCCATAAGTGTTCCACCAAGATTCAGTATTTACCTGCAAAGCTCACATAGTGCGAAAATCAATGTCAGACAATCTTTACAATCATATAATACTAAACAGATAGCCTCCAAACTCGTCAGATTTCAATCTCATGAACTACTAATTCTGGAGTGCTTCTGAAAAGGAGACTAATAGATATTCTCACAATGTCCTTGCTTCACTAATGTCGCTATTGTTCAGGCAATGTCTGATATGGATAACGACCATTTAGTGCAGGAATGTTCTTCATTAAAAAAGTGCTCGATGTTGAAAGAGAATTCATTGAATAATCTTATATGAGAGTTTACAAGGGAACATGTGCGTTTGGTTTGTGATAGATTAAAGAAGTTCTCTTAAATTGCATAACATGTTTTCTCACAGATTGTATATTTTAGAAAATATTCTTCCTACTCTGTGTTATGGTTTCTATTTTCGAGAGATAATACGCATATAAGATAGTGTATGCACTTTCAATCCCTTTCATCATTTCATCAACTGACTAGCATGCTTGTTAATTTTCTTTTATAGTTACGCATGTTATGGTACTTTTACACACATATACATACACACATGCAAGCACGCGCACGAATACACACACGCGCACACACACACACACACACACACACACACACACACACACACACACACAGAGTCAGACTGACAGACACACACTCACATACACACTTACTAAATATAGGATTTTGAATTTATTTTCACTGCTGCACAACAGCAAAATACCCAACCATTAACTTAGTTATTTATTTTATAATAAGAAAACAATAGAATTGCTCTCTTTCTTGATATATTTCAAACCAATTGCATACGATCTGCCTAAATTTCCATATTTCAAGTATGGGAGCTTATTGCATACATTTAAACATCTCAATTAGAACCTCAAAGCATATCTCATTTACCAGTGTTACTGTAACATTTACACTTGCTTGTTTCGTTTTAGTTCCCAACCCGCGACACTCTTTCTTATCATTAAAGTTTTACAAATAAACTACTATATCTTTTTAAACAACTTTACATACAAAAAGTTTTTAAAACTAACTCCTTATACTTTAGAAGTTACCCCTACATATTCCAACAACAAACAAAATTATCATCGAGTATTACAAAATTTATACGAGTTAATTCCATTAAAGTGTTTAATCCTATTCGTCTTTTGTATTTCCAAAACGAATTCGGTATCTGGTTTTCACTTTTCTGCTTCTTTTATGTAAGCCTTCACATTTTGCCCCCTAACACACACACACACACACACACACACGCACACACACTAACACACACACACAAACACAGACACACACACAAACACACAGACACACACACACACATGTATATAAGTATGCAAAGCGGATGTACACGAAGTACGATCATTGCTGGATAGATATAGATAGATAGGTACATCCATCCATATATATATATATATATATATATATATATATAAATATAAAGGAATACAAAAAATGGGACAAGAACGCAAAACATCTAGACAGATGACACAAAAAAGGACAATAAAAAACAAGGACGGGTCATTCGGAGTTTTCTTTTCTCAGTCGAGTTCCAGATTATCTTTGCAATTTCGGCTGGTTAGACTCGAGATTGCTCCAATCTGGCCAGCCGCAAGGTAAAGCTAAGCTAAGAGTACTAGATTCCTTCAAAGAAAGCAGCAAACGTATACGAAAACAAGGACGGAAAAAACGTAGAAATGGTACACAAATACAAATGCAAATAACAGGATTAACAACACGTGTCTTTCGACGAAGGACGAATTAAATTAAGCTGGCGTGTGAGGAAGTGAAACCTTACGACAGGGACATAAGAGATGACAGGCATAGGGAGGAATATAGACGTTGCACGGATGATAGTCGAACCAAGAAAGAAAGGTCAGGCTTGGCTGAACACCGGCAAATGGAGAGAGAGGAGAGAGGTAGAAGCAGAGGGATAGAAGAATTGGGGAGGGACGAGAAAAAGACAAGAGACAGAGTGAAGTGAAAATGGTGGGAAGGTGAGAATGAAGAGAAAGCCAGGAAATATGAGAGATGGGAACGAAACATCTATCTATCTATCTATCTATCTGTCTATCTATCTGTCTATATATATATATAT
>NC_068993.1:31157285-31158734 GCF_001194135.2 Octopus bimaculoides
AATAATGATGATGAAGATGATGATAATGGTGATGATGATAATAATAATGATGATGATAATAATAATAATAATAATAATAATAATAATAATAATAATAATAATAATAATAATAATAATGATAATGATGATGATAATAGACAAGACGAAGAACACGATGCGATTGCAATAGATATTTTATTGGTTGAACGATATTTCGACAGCATGCCTGTCTTTGTCGAGTTCAAATAAAAAGTGATAAAAATTCACAATTATTGAAATTCAAATCTAAAGTATGGACGAGAGCAACCAGAGTTCACACGTTGAAGGAATGACGTCATTATTTTTTTGAAGCCTCAATTTTATAACAGGCGAAAAGAAAAAGACAGTAAAAAACAAGAAAATCTAAGAAAAAAAAAGAAAAAGAATATTCAATCACATAGTTTTGTCTCATGGCTGGCTGCTGACGAATTTTTCTGTAAAATATCGATAGATCATCCTGTTCATGCTATTTCATTAGCATTATTCTGTGCTTGAGAATAAATTATTTCCTTATCTCTATACTTCAATAGATCCCAACGCTTCTAAAGCAAAATTTGTTTGTTTAATTTCATCGTATGTTTTGTATAAAGTTGATGATATTCTCCTGTCATTGTATTCATTCCTCCAGGGCGTGATGTTAATAACCCGCAAATATATTTCTCATATGCATTTTGAGTATTGAAAGGGAAGCATATTCAGAATATTTTCTGAGAATATGCAGTTTCAAGTCTTTTTCAAAATTGCAGCCATTTAAAAGAAAATGCTCGGCAAGTTCATTCGAGCTACTGTTATTGTGCCTGGCGTCCAACATTTTGTTGATTCCTGATGGAATTCATTTCACTCTTGTCGTTGCACAATGAAGTCCTTACCTCTCTTGCAGCTGTTTTCCAAGGTACAGCGTTAAGATACTCCAATGATAGTTTTCTTGGGGTCAGAAATAGATTTCTTATATTCTTATTCCGTCTAAAGTCTACAATAGGCAACTGAGGAATATCTGTTTCAAATAATAATGATGATGATGATGCTGCTGATGATAGTAATCATAATAATAATAATAATAATAATAATAATAATAATAATAATAATAATAAATCAATACTAAAAACAAGATAATGGGTATCAACACTTTAGCTGTCCCAGTTATAAGCTACAGCTACAACATCCTTAACTGGACACTAAACGAACTATGTAAAATAGACAGGAAAACAAGAAAAATAATGACAGGATATACGATGCACCACCCAAAATCTGACATAGAAAGGCAATATATACAACGCACAGAGGGTGGCAGGGGTCTTATACAGCTAGAAAACTATTATAAAATAACCACCATAGGACTGCAAAAATACCTACTCCAGAAGCAAGGGAAACTAATACAAATAGCCACAAAACACGAGCAAAACAAAAAACTGTTTTCAGTATTTAAGGAAG
>NC_068993.1:31158861-31159359 GCF_001194135.2 Octopus bimaculoides
AAAATCCCAGCAATGGCTGAGAAGCTCAGGACTCAAAGCAGAGACTGAAGGATTTTTAATTGCTGCACAAGACCAGAGCCTCCCCACCAGAAATTACCAAAAACACATAAAGAAAAGAAATATAACAAGTAACTGTAGAATATGTGGAGATGGACAAGAAACAATAAATCTCTGGCTGGCCAGTCCTGGCTATGAAGGAATATATTCACAGACACGACAGAGCTGGGACCTATATACACTGGAAGCTATGCCAACACTATGGAATAACAACAGAAAAAAGATGGTATAAACACACGCCAGAAAAGGTCACAGAAAACGAGAAAGCAACCATACTCTGGGATATGCCAATACACACAGATAGAGAAATTAAGGCAAATAGACCAGATATAGTTGTCAAAGATCATGAAGAAAAAAAATGCTTTCTAATTGATGTATCAATACCAGCAGATGACAACGTTTCTCTAAAAGAAATGGAAAAACTTTCAAAATACAAAGACC
>NC_068993.1:31159635-31166712 GCF_001194135.2 Octopus bimaculoides
CCCTACTGGGTACTGCACACATTCTACGCAAAACACTTTCAATACAGTAAAGATAAGAGCACCACAGCAAACCACAGCACATACCCAAGGCGCACAGAGCTGCGCTCGGTAGTGAAGTGAAAGCACGTTATAAAAATAAAACTACTGAACAACAATAATAATAATAATAATAATAATAATAATAATAATAATAATAATAATAATAATAATAATAATAATAATAATAATAATGATAATATTGGAGGATTAATTAAATAACCGAATCTATTCCACTGCAAAAGTTGTAACTGCTAAACTAAGTATCAGGACGACACGGAAAAGGACCAACCATGTCAACAAACTTCCTAAGTGGAAAGTAGCAATACAAAAAGAGATCGAATCTCTGCAGACGGATGTATCAGTTCTCGATGAACGTGTTAGAGAAGTAAATGTTAAGACTAAAAAAGCTAGAAAAATGAAGCAAAAATATAAGACCAAAGATTTTATAAACCTCCTTGCAACCAAGGAACTAGTGAAACAACGAATACAGCTGAAACCTCAACGGCTTTGAAGGTATGATAAAAGAATCAAATCTTATCGACAAAACAAGGTATTCATGACTGATGCAAAGAAATTTCATTGGGAATTTGGCAAAAGTAAAGTAGCCACCTAAGACTGAGGAAATCGAAGAGTTCTGGACTATAATACTGAAGCTGACTGGATAGAGTGTGAGAAAAGGAGACTGGATGAAGTTGAAGAGCAGGAAATGGGAGGCAACAGAAATAGAAGAGTTACGATTTATTCTTAGGAAATCTCACAAATGGAAAATCCCAGGACTGGGCCGAAATCCTAACCTCTGGCTGAATTGTTTGACAGAAGTACACCAAAATCTCGCTACATCTCTAACTGATGTCACCCAGAACCCAGTGCAATTACATACATTCTTTCAAAACCTGAGCACACACAGAATCCAAAGAACTACCTACCAATACCATGTCACAACACGACCTTCAACATCCTCACATCCATATTAACGGAAAGAATATACGGTTTCCGTGAGCAGAAGTATATCCTTCTACAAGCTCCAGAATGCTGTAAAAGAATTCTTATGGGTGCAAAGATCAATTACTCATAAGTACAATGATTGTAAAGAATTGCCAGAGCAAAAGGAAGCTATGCATGGCATGGATAGACTACAGGAAGACGTTTCTTAGTGCCCCACACAATTGGCTACTTAAGGCCCTTGGAATGTATAAGATCTCTCCTGTGATCTCCAAGTTTTTACAAGGTAGCATGGCCAAGTGGAACACAGTCTCCTTCTAAACCATAGTAATAGGATATGACACATAATTTGAGGTGAATCATAGAGAGATCACAGAAGCAAAAGAAGATATTATGAGCGAACACAGCAAGACTGAGTCTACAGACATGATTAATAGAGAATTGCTACCAAAGTCCTCAAACAGCATAAAAAACAACATAATCATGATATATAATGTTGCTCTTAAAAGATTTCAGGAAATAACGGAAATAACCTAATAACATTAAATCAACCCATCTATTCCACTGCAAAAGTTGTAACTGCTCAACTAGGTATCAGGACGACGCGGAAAAGTACAAACCATGTCAATAGACCTCCTTAAGGGAAAGTAGCAATACAAATCGAGATCGAATCTCTTTGGGTGGATGTATCAACTCTCAATGAAATTGCTAGAGGAGTAAATGTTAAGACGAAACAAGCTAGAAAAATCAAGCTAAAATATAATATCTAAGATTTTAAAAACCTCCGTGGAACCAAGGATCAATTGAAAAAACGAATACAACTGAAAACCCAACGGCTTAGAAAGTATGACAAAAGAATAAAATTCATAGTCAAAATAAGACGGATACAAAGAAATTTTGGCGGGAAATTGGTAAAAATAAGATAGAAATAAGGGAGCCACCTAAGACTGAGGAAATGGAGAACTCCAGGACAAATAGAGAACCCCAGGACTGGACCGGATCCCTAATTTCTGGCTGATTAGTTTGACAGAAGTACACCAAACTTTTGCTGCGTCCCTAACTGATATCATTCAGAACTCAGAGCAAATACCTGCTTGGTTGACTGAAGGAGCCACATACTTTCTACCAAAAAATGAAGACACAAAAATCCAAAGAACTATCGTCCAATAACATGTCTGAACGCCACCTACAAGACCATCACATCCATATTAACTGACTAAATATATGCTTCCCTTGAACAGAAGTCTATCTTTCCACATGCCCAAAAAGGCTGTAAAAGGAGTTCATATGAGTGCAAAGATCAACTAACTCATAAGTAAAAGGATTCTGGAGAAGTGCTGGAGCAACAAAAATAACATGAATATGGCATGGATAGACTACAGGAAAGTGTTTGATAGTAGCCCATGTAATTGGCTACTGAAGGCCCTTGAGATATATAACATCTCTCCTGTCGTCTCCAGACACTTAACAGGTAGCATGGCCAAGTGGAACACATGTCTGCTAAAACATAATAATGAGATGAGCCAATCCATCAACATCAACATCAAACGAGGCATCTTTCAAGGTGATTCCTTCCTCTCATTACTCTTTTGCATGTCACTGATTCTACTCTCAAACGAAATGAATAACACCAAGTATAAGTTCAAAGTATATACTACGACTATAAACCATTTGTTATAGTTGGCGATCTGAAGCTGTTTGCTAGAAATGATGAAGAGCTAGTAGGTTTGCTAACAACTATTAAAGAGTTCAGCAATGACATCAAGATGGATTTTGGCATTGATAAGTGTGCTAAAGCAATTTTTGTAAGAGGCAAGCTCAGGCAAATAGCTTCCATTAAATTAAATACCGACGCTACCATCAAGGAGCTTGACCCACAAGGAAGTTAGACCAAGTCAAAACCCATCAGTGGCTGACGAATTCAGGATTGAAAGCAGAGATTGAAGTTTTCATATTGGCAGCACAAGAACAAAGATTGCTTGCCAAAAACTACCAGGCTAACGTTCTTCAAAAAGGTTCTGAACCTAAATGCAGATTCTGCGGCGACACATTTGACGAAACAATAGACCATCTCGTCTCAGGATGTCCTGAGCTGACTCCAAACGAATGCAAATTTCGGTACGATAGAGTAGGAGAGTATTTACGTTGGAAAACATGTAAACACCACAAAATCAGCACTCCTGTTAACTGGTATGAAAATCATTCTGAGCCAGTTGCTGAAGGTACAAGTGTCACTATCCTCTGAAATTGTCCAGTCAACACCGACGGAAAGGTTAATGCTAATGAACTAGAAATAATTATTGAAAATAGGGAATAAAATACTTGTAGACTAAGAGATATAAGTGTTTCCATTGATAAAAATATATCTGCAAAAGTATTTGACAAATTAAGTAAATATAAGGACCTGAAGACTGAAATACAAAAGATGTGGCATCTTAATGCGAGAACTGTGCTTCTTAATGTAGGTGCTCTTAGTATGAAATATCACTACTAGGCACTGCACACATACGTAAAACACTTTCAATACAGTAACAGTAACAAACCACAGCACATACCAAAAGCACACAGCGATGTGCTCGGTAGTGCAGTGAAAGCACGTGAATAATAATAATAATAATAATAATAATAATAATAATAATAATAATAATAATAATAATAATAATAATAAAAACAATAATAATGATAATAATAATGATTATTAAGGGAAAACTGAATCACTTTGGGAATACTTGATGCAGATGGAATTAAACACAACGATATGAAAGAAAAGACAAAGAGAGAGTATATGCGGCGAGTGATAAAACTATTGGCTTCAAAGCTGAATGCACGAAACATATTTTAGTCAATAAACTTACACGCTCGAATCCTGAAGTGAACAAAGGAAAGGCTAAAGGAAATGAACAGGTAGTCAAGAAATCTCCTAACGATTCATGGCTCCCATCATCCGCGTGCAGACACTGATCGCCTATACATGAAGAGAGCACCTGGAGGGAGAGGACTGATATGTGTGGAAGACTGTGTACGTATCGAACTCGAGAGCTTATTGAGATACCTAGCCTAAAATAAGGAAATCCTGGTAGTACCAGTTAACAATGAGGGAGTATCGAAAGCAGAGAAAAAAAGATGAAAAACGTAGGAAGGTGTACAAAAAGGATACGGGAAGAATTACGCAAGAAGGGAATACACAGTCAATTCCAAAACAGAAGTTGCTGGAAAAAATAGGTGGAAGCGGCTGAAGGAACAGTAAAAGAAGAGCCCGAAACCACTAAAATAGCAGCCGAAGACCAAGCTTTGGCCACAAACTGCTGGACGGTCAACCTTAGCTAGGAGCAATTGTCTCGTCTGTGCCGCATCTGTAATAGGGTGGATGGAACAGTTGCACATATCACGAACGAATGCCCTAGACTTGCCCAAAACCAGTACAAGTCGTGGTGGCATGTTCAGGTAGCGAAAGTGCTATATTAGAAACTTGTGAAAAAGTGGGGGCTAGAGACAGTTTTATATCCTGCCACAGTTTGTTAGAGATAAACTATGCAGCGAAGGTTAAATCAATGTGTTCACACGACGTACTTCGCAAGACTACCAAAACGCTCTCTCTCGACACTACTGACCTCTATTCTTTATAAGATTTCGGCTAGTCAATTCTCCAGGTGTGTCAATGACACTCACCACAACATCTCCCCTTTTGAGAGTAGATTTCGTCGGAAGTTAATATTATTGTTTTTACTTATTTATTTATTTTTCTTTCATCTCATCTCGCTTTTTGAGATTTTCCGCCTAGGGAAGTTTAATATTTCTTCCGTTTAGGCACTCCTTCCAGCCATTCTGTTTGCTTCCTCTTTCTTGTACTGCTACGACTAGGTTTGATTTCTTGTGGCATTGGAACATCAAAGGTGTCATAGAATATTTCCATGGGTATATCTTTTCTTCTTTCGTATATTTATTCTTTAGCTGGTTTAAATGCCTTTTGTTCCCATTTTGGCCTCTTCTCATATGTCATTTTTCCTATTCTTTTTATAACTACTCTGTGTTCCCAACCTTGTCTTCCATTTTTATATATTTTGAGAAAACACCTTATCACCGATATTTAAAAACTATGTAATGTTCTTGGTGTTTTCCTTATTTGCTTTTTTACTGGTAGCAGCTTGCTGAAGACTGACTTTATTTTTCGAGCAAACATTAATTCCGCCGGCAATATGCCTGAAGAAATTTGGGTTTGGTGTTATCCTATAAAACCTGAAGAAGTGCGTCAGTGCTGCGTCAACGACTAGCACGTTTCTTGATTTCTTTAATGCTCTTTTAAATGTATCCACGAACCTTTCCTCTTGTCCGTTAGAAGATACGGTGGTACAGAGGTCTAATAATATGTTCAAGTGTGTACATCTTGCAAAAGTTCATGAATTCATTCGCCGTGAATTGTGTACCGTTATCGGAGACTATGTGAGCCGGAACACCATACCTAGAAAAAAGTTCTTGAGGAAATTGAACTGTTACCGTGGATGTCGGTTTGCTACATTTTCACATACCTGGTCGTTTTGTATAGCAATCTACCACTATTAGATAACATGATCAGTTTAACGATCCTGCGAAATCTGTGTGTATTCTAGACCATGGACTATCGGTTTTGGGCCAAGGTTGAAATTTTATAGGCGGTGACCTCGCTGCAAGAGCACATCATCTGCAGGATTTTACCAACTACTCGATATCTAGATCCATTTTTGGCCAGTAAACATAACACCTCATAAAGGATTTCATTCTAGAAACTCCTGGATGTCCAGTGTGGAATATCTTTAACATTCGACCTTATACTGAGGTAGGCATTATGACCCTCACCTCTGTATACTTAATAACATTATCAAATATCGAATACAAATTCGAAACCGGGTTACCTCCAGTCACACGTATTTTTTTTTATTTGTTTCTTCTGATTTCATTATTTCTTTCATTTTTATGATAATTTCATCTGTCTCTGCCTTAATTTTTATTTCCTTATGTCACAGGCAATTCACGTACAACAACAAAGGTTTAACAGTTCTGACAAAAGGCAACCGCTCTAGGGAGAACCTTCAACAAAGGACAACCTATCCACAACGATAATAATTCAACACTCAACTACCAAAACGCTCTCTCTCGACTACTACCAACCTCTACTCCTTATAAGAGTTCGGCAAGTCCATTCTCCAATCTGCCAGGAGTGTCAATGACTCTCGCCACAAGGAGAAAAGACGTAGTAGGAGCACAAACCGCAGAGAGTGGCGGAGTCGAACATTACCAAAATCCCTAGGAATTTCCTAATTCAAACAGATCAGGTGCTAGAGCATAACAGACCGAATCTAGTGGTGGTCGAGAAGATGCACCCCATGTGCTACATAATTGAAGTTGAATGCACCTTTAACTCAAGGATAGTCAAGAAGGAAGGCGAACAAATAGATAAACACAACCCTCTTAGGTACGAAGTAGCCTGCTATGAAAAATGAAGAAGGTTAAGATAGTGGCAATTATTGTTGGATCCTAGGGAACAGTATCAGAAGGCATCAAGCGGAATATAAAGGAAATAGAGTGCACAGTAGAACTGTTACAAAAGTTTTGCCTCCTTGGCACGGCCAGATTAATCAAGAAAGTATTAGATAGCTGAAAAACGGATAGCACGGTACCCTAGGCTACAAGTAGCAAGACCGCTACGCATGCAAGACTCCAGAAATTCCAATAAAACCTGTGATAAAAATAAATAAATAATAATAATAATAATAATAATAATAATAATAATAATAATAATAATAATAATAATAATAATAATAATACTTTATACCCATAAGGAGAGGAGTTTTCCAGGGAAATTCACTGTCACCCCGGCTTTTCTGCTTTTCACTGACCCCACTGACAAACTTGTTAAACAAAACCGCCATTGGTTATAGGTGCTAGGCACAAAAAATAGGCCACCTCCTGTACATGGATGACCTAAAACGTTTCGCTAAAAGCACCATGGAAGAGAGAAACTTTATCAAAATTGTCTAGTTTCAGCAATGATATCGGAATGAGTATGGGACTGTACAAATGTGCGAGAAGCGACAAATTATACGTACACACACACACACA
>NC_068993.1:31166893-31168278 GCF_001194135.2 Octopus bimaculoides
ATACCAAAAATAAGCACAAACGTTGATATCAGCTATTATAGAGAACTAATCACTGTAGAGAATACAGAATCCTCGCCCTTCCAATCAACTTGAATACTTCCATTTACACTATAATCACCGTTTACTTTGTTGTTTATTTTGCATCTGATATATTACATTTAGAATCTGATATACGAATATTGTAGAAAAATAACAAGTCATAAGGCATTCATTTATTATTACATTCATGTGCGCATTCAGTACATCCTGGCTTTCTCTTTAACTCTTAGACATATACATACACATATACACATGCATATGCTTATAGATATATGTGTGTGTCTGTGTGTGTGCATGTGTGTGAGAGTCTGTGTGTGTGCGTACGTGTGCTTTCTCACATGTATATTTTTAGATACGTATATACACGTGTATATGTGCCTGTGTGCTAGATGAATTTCTATTCAATCGCTATACATCAAGTATTTTTATCAAATCAAACTCTACTTCAACTTTTTTCCTGTTCCACAGATTAAATTACTATAGCTTTGCCTACCAAATGCATAATGTTTACCTAGCTTTATTAACTAAACGCTTAATACATTCAAGATAATCTATGAAACTATGGGAACAATGGATGCACTAAACCAACAGGCAATAGATATTCCACTATATTAACATCGTACAAAGGTTTTCCATTTGAAATGTTTTCTATGAGCGTATATAAAATAATATCACTAGACACATATCCACGTCGACAATCTGTAAAAGGTACAATAGCTTCCGCCTGAATCAACTGCCTTTATGCTTATGCTTAATAATGTGGTCTCTAATATTTCAACACTTCGCTTTTTATTTTACTCATGCTTTTCTTTGGTTACGTTTTTATATGCACGAGAGTGCTCTACAGTTCCGAGACATCCAGTTTCAAACTGAGTATCATCCAAGCTTCAGATCTCTGTACATTGTCGTTGGCGTTTGTTACAAAATTTGATACTTTGATATGCTATTTCCATTTTAACTATAAAAGTATGTCATTAAACCAAATTTTTGGCGTCTGGTTCTCACCACCACTGCTGCTTCTGCGGCTACTGCTTCTACTACTACTACTACTACTACTACTACTACTACTACTACTACTACTACTACTACTACCACTATCACTACTACTGCTGTTTCAGTTGCTGCTACTATTACTGCAATTACCACTACTACGATTGCTGCTGCCGCTATTCCACTAACAGTTGAAAGATGCATTCATTTATTTCAGCAGTTAAATTACTAATGTGATAGCATCGTGCACATAGTGATTTACACCTCACTGAACCTTGCACTCAAAAAACGTAAACTTTTGCTCTATTTAAGACTATCGTGTATGTATATATATATTTATATATATATATATATAT
>NC_068993.1:31169559-31172059 GCF_001194135.2 Octopus bimaculoides
TATATATATATATATATGTATATATATATGTGTGTGCCTCTGTGTGTGTGTGTGTGTGTGTGTGTGTGTGTGTGTATCGGGGGGCATTCCACATTTAGACAACTTCACTGCTATGGGGACAAATGGATATTGTGTTGCGTTAATTGTCCTTGACTAATGCGAATGGATAATGTGTCCTGGTTTGGTCTCACATCAGACCTCAAAGTTGTTCTTGATATATAACTGTATATACTTGGAAGATTTTTGAGCCAGAAACCCTGGATACCATCTGGTCTAGGTACTTTCTAGTTTGTTACGTTTTTTAAATCATATCTTTTATTTTTCTTATCCGTGACTGTTATATTTTCTTGTGTCAACTCAACTTCTATTTCTCTTTTAAAATCCTACAACCCTTCTGCTTTTATTTTATGTTGGATATGTTTGCTTCAGATTTCTGACCATATCATTCCACTGATTCTCCTGCTTATTGTTCAGTTTGTTAATAAAAGTTTCTTTCATTGTTCTTGAAGAGTCTGTTCTACTGGTACTGATATGTGCTCTGGCGATATTTTTTTTCACATGACACTGCTTTAATTTCTTATATTATTTCTTGTTGAAGTCTTTTGTGTTTTCCTTTGTAGTTTGTCCCTGTGTCTTCCCCTCACCTTCTTTTCTGTGATTGCATATATCCATTTAAGGCCTCCCTTGAGCTATTCAATTTGGTTTTCAATTATTCATTCTCACGTTGAGGATTTACCTCTCTTTCACTTTGTCTATTATTCCGAAGAGATTGGCCAGCGACAGAGGCTCCACACTATATAATGTAGTTTACATCTGTTATATCTTCGTTATAGACTTTTGTGAACCGTTCGACTATCTTTATATAGATTTCCTCTTTCGCTCGTCTCAGAGCAGGTAACCATTCTCTCTCTCAATTTCGCACCTGCTGCAGGTTTAGTAGCAAGCTTTCTCAGCAGCAGTCTTTCCCCCGACAAACTAAAATTTACATTCACCGAGCAGCTATTTCTTTTGTGGAGATTTATTGATTCCTCTACTATTCCCAGTTCTTGTTATGCTTTTTGTTTTTCGTGCTCGGCGTAATCACGTTCATAATCTTTCACTATTGTGGAGGGATCTTCCAGTCACAACTGATATAACCAGTGCATTTTGAGGATTAATTTTTGTGGTCAAGAAATCTTTGCAACGTCGCAGGGAATATGTCTTTCACTGTCGAAATGCCTTTTTTTTCTGGTATCCAACTTTAATAACATTATTATTATTATTATTATTATTATTATTATTATTATTATTATTATTATTATTGAGTGAGAAAGCAGTGCATACCATCAAAATGAAACTGGGGTAAAATATACGATGTCCAGTATACCCACCATGACTACCCGTCTGATAAGGGTAAGCCAGGTACATGCATCACAACTATATGTGCACGACATGGTGATCTCATATCAGGATAAAGAGCGCATGACCTTTTAGGTGGGGCCCGGTTACAGATATTTTCATGTCGAGTGGCCCATCCTCAAACGGTCCTTAAATAAGTGTTGTTTAAGGATATTGAACGAAATACCCATATTTCACTGCAGTAAATTATTCAAACCTCAAAGAATTCTTCTATTCTGATTTCATTCAAATTTTTATAATTTTATAACTTGTTAGTTTCCTCTTTGAGTTGAGTGTCGTTCCTGAAAAATATCTTGATACTGTTAACTCTTTTTGTGCTAGCTTACTGCATTCACTTAAGAGATGGTTAATATTTTCATCTCCTTTCTCACAGATTTTGAATTTACTTTCTGCGTGAGTTTCATCAGCTTTTGTCTTTATCAATTGCATTCCAATGGCTTGTTCCCGAACGAGTCAGTTTTCCGTTACAAGTTTGCGTCTGTCCTTTTAATGAATATGTCTGAGCAACACTCATCCTCATTGTCTCGATTATCGGACGTTTTGTAGAGTGACATGTAATTAACTGAGAGGACTCTCTCACCATTATTAGCAAATAGAGTCAAGACAAAACTAATCAACGCATTTAAATCAACAATCCACAAGCCACAGTTAATAAGCATCTTCTTAAAAAGCTAAAACTATTTTGGATTATATAATCATGGTTTCATAGTCATGGTTAAAAGATTTTGATCATGGGTTTCTTGAATAGTAAATAAGTGACAGCCTAGGGTTAAACAATCACGGAATAAATGTCATCTGTATAAACCTGACAACACAGTACATGATAAAACGTCGACATTAGCCAAACCGTGAACTAAAGTGAATCTCAGTGCGAAATGTTTAGTTGCTTCTCTCAATAACACTACATTTGATAAGAAAAGCCATGGCTCAGTTAAACGGCAGGGAAGAATATAAAACAGAAAACTGTAGCGAAATGCACGAACGATGTTTTCAAGAGATAAGATTTAGAATCGTTAAGTAGATCAGGAAATATTCTGCGCTTAATTGAAACTAGGAACATTAATTAGGTTCTCATCGTATTGAAATTACGTGTAATTCAGAA
>NC_068993.1:31176969-31178781 GCF_001194135.2 Octopus bimaculoides
TATATATATATATATATATATATATATATATATATATGATATATATACACATATACATGTACACATACACACATTTATATATGACTTATTTATTAGTGACAGAAGCAGTATTAATACAAAAAAAAAAAATCTTTATCCAGCGAAACATGGGTGATATGTTAGAACAACGAATACTGCGTTATTAGCTTTGAGAGATCTTGTAATATAAGGACTTGGTACTTATAAGCACGCAGATAGATCGTAGCAGGTGAAATTCTTTTATGGCCGCCGGAATTCCCATATCACATAATTTATTTCTATTGGAACTCCTCAGTGGGAAGCTGCGGGTGACTGCATGTCAGTCAAATCTTGCTGCTACGTCTTTCCAGACGCTCATGTCGCAAATACCCAGGAGGTTTATTAAAAGTTAATTATTAATAATGGAAAAGGTATCAATATCAAAAGATAATCTTTACATTTAACTAAACAGGAATACTTTGTTAGAAAACTGAATCCTGCATTAATAACTTCGCATATGAGGCATTTGATGCATAAATGTTCGCAATTGAATCGTATCAGATGAAATTTGTTTGTCATGGGTATTGAAATACCTATACCACGTGATTTCGTTCAATCGAAATTCAACAGTGGGACGCCCGGGTGAACAAATGCAAGTCAAATTTCACTGGCAAGTTTAGGTGGATATAAAGATTACCTTTGTATGCATGTCTGCGAATCTTGCTGTGTATTGATACACTAGTCGATTATGCTTGTACATGTGGGCAAGTTTAATTTGGCCCTCCATGTATAAATGCCTTTGTGCTTATATGCGTTTCTGACGCTACGTTCAGTTGTCGTTGTATATATTATCAATCTAATATGTGTACGCCAGTATATATTTCTTGGCTGTATATATGTGGTGATATATATGGCTGTTCTGAGTGATGCTTACATCATGAATTTGCAGATTCAGCAGTCGTGAATGTTCCTTAATTTGCTTTCATAAAATTTATTTTGAATTTTACACAGTACATTTAAGTTGTTCATTACCCTTTTTAAAAACACCCATGCATCACATTGCAGATTATTTCTTCCAGAATACATTCATAGTTTAGTATTCAAATATTTCCATTAACTATTTTTAAATGGATTTTGTTAAATGCAAACAAAATTCAAAGTTAATTTCTTTCAGAAGCCATAAAAAAAACTTTCGGTAGAGGCCAAATTCTTCTTAATGTAACACCCAACGCTCCATCATAATAGTGTCTCTCTTATTTCTCCCCACTTATTCTCCGCGTTATACAAGTAACTTCTCTTCTTCTTGTCTCTTTCCCTTTTATCCTGCACTTTTTATTACTTATATTGTCTCTAATACAAACTTAATATAGATAGATTTCGCACTGAATAGAGTTCCTAATTCTGAATATAAGCGCAAAAACCAAGCAGGATTAACTCTATGAAGTAATCATCGACAATGTGTGCGCAAGTGTATGCATGTATGTAAGTATGTATGTAAGAAGATAGGTAGGTGTGAACGCGCATGCAGGTGTATGATATTGCCATAGTGTATTACAGAACACATCTTTAAATTAGCCAATACTTTTGTGACGACGAACGTAAACAATAGGCCTATATACAAAAGATGTTCTTGGATGAAAAAGAACTGCACAAATTACAGTGTGATCTATTGCAAAGTACAACAATGAAACAAAACGAAAGACTATCAACGCACACACATGCACATACACATACACACACATATATAATACACATACACACATACATATACATACACATATACATGCATACATACATATATATATATATATATAT
>NC_068993.1:31179892-31185009 GCF_001194135.2 Octopus bimaculoides
ACACACACACACACACACACACACACACACACACACACACACATATATATATATATATATATATATATATGGTTATAGACATAGTCCTGTGTAATTACTATAGACAACGCTGTACCGGAAATTAAATACTGATCGTACCATATATCACAAAATAATTCTGTCACCAAAAGAATATTGCAGTAATTTACTTCGGACAAAATGGAATTGTCCAATTAATGGCTTATGAAGCAAAATATATTTATAGAGAAGGACCAATTCTTAAACAGACCTAATGTTGTCCCCTCTCCTTCGTTAGAACTATAGAGGGATGATGATGATAATTTTGATGGTAGTAGTGATGTTGCTATCGCTTAGGGTAGTAGTGTTGGTAAAAAGAATGATGGTAATATCAGCAGTTTTGGGTACGTTGGTGAAGGTGATATTGGCCGTGGTACTGATGATGATGATGATGATGAAGATGATAATGATGATGATAATGATGAGTGGGAGGAGGCGGATGAAGATACTAGCATTACTTTATCTCATAGATTTCGATAATGATGATCACGATGAACTATGATTATGAAGCTCAATCCCATGAAAACCACGTTTATTAAAATAATTCTGGTGAGTAAAAATACGATAAGCATTATTGTGTCAATGATGATGCTGGCGACAATGATGACTAGTTAATACAGCATTTGACAGAACAGCAAGACAGAAATTAAAACAATGACGATGATAATAATAACAACAACAACAGCAGAAAAAGTATAGTATAGGCACACACCAGAAAATGTCACGGAAAATGAGAAAGCGACCTTAATCTGAGACATGCTAATACACACAGATAGAGATATCAAGGCAAGCAGGCCGGATCTAGTTGTCAGAGATTTAAAAAAACGCCTTCTAATCGCTGTATCAATACCAACAGATGATAATGTTTTTTAACAGAACCGAAGAAACTTTCAAAATACAAAGATCTGGAAACAGAGGAAAAACTGGCATGTGGATTCTAAGAGCAGAAACAATTCCTATCGTAGTAGTTGCATTACGGTATGATAAAAATATTCATAAATATACATAACAAAAACACCAGGATTAACAAGCATATATAACATACAGAAAACAGCACTACTAGGAACCGCACGAATCCTACGTAAAACACTTTGATAAGAGTAAAAATAAGAGCATCACAACAAATACAGCACATGCACAGAGTTGCGCTCGATAATTCAGTGAAAGCACGTGATAAAACAACACTACTACTACTACTACTACTACTACTAATAATAATAATAATAATAATAATAATAAGAAGAAGAAGAAGAAGAAGAAGAAGAAGAAGAAGAAGAAGAAGAGGAAGAAGAAGAAGAAGAAGATGAAGAAGAAGAAGAAGAAGAAGATGAAGAAAATGAAGAAGAAGAAGAAGAAGAAGAAGAAGAAGAAGAAGAAGAAGAAGAAGAAGAAGAAGAAGAAGAAGAAGAAGAAGAAGAAGAAGAAGATATCAATATTAACTGAGCTAATCTCTGGAAATGATATAAGATCAAGAAAAGGCAGGAAGATCGTGAGAAAATATGGACTCTCGACAAGAGAAGAATGAAATACCTAAACAAAAAGTTGAAGCAAGAGTTCAGAGAATACGCAGATTTGAGAAAAGAATCAAATTCTACAGGCAAAATAAGATGTTCAAATCCAATGCCAAATCATTTTATAGGGAAATAGGGAAAGAAAAAATAACCATTGAAAATCCACCCCTAATGGAAGAAGTTGAAAACTTTCGGAAAGGGATCTGGAGTGATGAGAAAGCATACAATGAAAATGCAGACTGGATCAAATGCACCCAAGATGCCTACAAAAACCTACAAGAACAGGTATGGGAAGACATCTCAATAGCCGACCTAATGAGGGTACTAACTAAGGCTCATAAGTAGAAATCCCCTGGTACTGATAGAATACCAAATTTCTGGCTCTCATCACTCTCATCCGCACACAAAATGTTAGTAATACTATTTAATAGTATTATGAAAGACCCAGAAAAATCTCCCCATTGGATGGCGAATTGTATTAATTACCTCCTCCCCAAAAGTAACGAAACCTAAGACCCAAAATACTACCGGCCTATAACATGTTTGTCTACTACCCATAAGATTTTGACATCTATTCTAGTGGAGAAAATATATACATTTAGGGAAGAGAATAACCTCTTTCCCACTGAACAAAAAGGATGCAGACGAGGCTCATACGGATGCAAAGATCAACTCTTAATTAATCGCATGATAATTGAGAACTACCATAACAAGCGCAGAAATCTCAGCTCTTCATGAATTGATAATAAAAAAGCCTTTGACAGCATACCACATTCATGGATTCTGAAATGGCTGAACATTTTCAAACTTTTTCCTGTGATTTCAGATTTTTTAAAGTATATGTCACTATGGAACACGAAGCTGCAATTATATCATTCTAATGGAGTATTGCGCTCAAACAATATTAGCATAAACTGTGGCATTTTCTAAGGTGACTCACTTTCACCACTAATTTTCTGCATAGCACTAATACCACCCTCAATTGAACTGAATAGAACAGGGTATGGTTAAAAAATTGACAACAGGAAAAGAAGCCATATATTTTATACGGATGATTTAAAGCTATGTGGGAAAGATGATGAAGAGTTTCAAGGACTACTACATACTGTGAAAGGATTCAATGATGATATCGGAATGGAGTTTGGCCTTGAAAAGTGTACCAAAGCCACCTTTAAGAAAGGGAAACTGGAATTAGATGTCGAAATAGTAATAAAGGAATTTGAGCAGGAACAAACCTATAAATACCTAGGAATAAATGGAGGCTCTGGTATCCAGCATGCAAGCATGAAAGAGAAGGTTAGGAAGGAATGTTATAGAAGAGCTCGAGCAGTTCTGAAGTCTGAGATGAATGCATATAATAAGGTGTTAAGCATAAATTCCTTAGCAGTCCCAGTTGTTCTTTATAGATTCAATGTGCTTAACTGGAATACCAGTGAAATAATCAAAATTGATAGAAAAATTCGCAAGCTACTGACTTGTAATAAAATGCACTATCCAAAAGCAGACGTGGATCGTATTTACCTTCCCAGAGCTCAGGGAGTTTGAGGCTTGATCCAGCTTAAACTTACGTACAAAACCACCGCAATCAGACTGGCCAAATACCTTGAAACAAGCAACGATTGGATGATGAAACTTGTTGAAAAACATGAAAGACCGAAAACACTTAATTCTATTCTGAAAGAGAGCAAAAAATTCGCTACTGATCAATTAGATACACACCAGCTTGATCAGGTTGAAGGAAATGCGCCAACTGCTGCTGCAAAGAGAATAAAATTAATTGCAAAGACAAAAGCACATGAAAAATTAGCTAGCAGATGGGAACAGAAACCTCTGCATGGCAATTATGTGGCTCATATCAAACAAACTGATGTCGACCAGAAACACACGCATCAATGGTTACGAAGCTCAGGGCTAAAAGCAGAGAGTGAAGGTTTCATATTGGCTGCTCAAGACTAAAGCTTATTATCCCGGAACTACCAAGCCAATGTGATAAAAAATGGAGCTGACCCAAAATGATTCTGTAACGATGCGATTGAAACTATAGACCACCTAATCTCAGGGTGTAGAGTCTTAGCCCCTGTAGAATATAAAGCAAGACATGACAGAGTCAGGCAGTATTTACACTGGACAATATGTCGGCATTATAAAATAAAAACTGCTGACAAATGGTATAAACACCATCCTGAAGCTGTGACTGAGGGAGAAAATGTATCGATTCCCTGGGACTTCCCCGTACATTCCGACAAGACTATAAAAGCTAATAAACCAGATATTATTATAAAAGATCAGACAAAGAAAATCTGTTTATTAATTGACATGATTATTCCCTGCGATCATAATATAGCGGTGAAAGAATTTGACAAGAGCAGTAAATATAAAGAATTGCTAATAGAAATTGACAAAATGTGGCACCTGAAGGCGACTACCGTACCAGTGATTGTAGGATCTCTAGGAATGACAAAAAAAAGTTACTGAAACCTATTTGAAAATGATACCAGGCTTACCATCCCTACAGGAAGTGCAAAAAATCGTGTTAACTGGAACGACTCATGTACAAGAAGAGCATCATCGCTGTGAAAACAACATCCGTTCATGATTTTGTTCTTTTTTTAATACATATTTTACCTGTGAATTTGCGTGTGTAAATTGGGAATGCATACAACGAGTTTCTCTGCCCTAGGTGTACGGAAAACACTCGGCGAGAAATGGAAGAAAATTTGAAGAAGGAAGAAAAAAAACAACATAATAATAATAATAATAATAATAATAATAATAATTAACAACAATTCCCTGTTGCAGTATCAGGCTCCGAGTGCCCTGATGCAGTATCAGGCTCCGAGTGCCCTGATGCAGTATCAGGCTCCGAGTGCCCTGATGCAGTACCAGGCATTAAATGTCTTGATGCAGTATCAGGAACCGGCTCTCATGGCTTCTGATTTTAACTGACTGGAAGTGTTATGATGTACATTGTTTTTCTTGGTTATAATAGATGGGTTACAAAAAATATTCTGCTCAATGCCACAGATTTCTTTGTCAGTTGTTTGACCTTAACCAGTTGAGCATGTCTCTTAATGGCTGACTATAAGTATTTACACCTCTGATCACCAACGGAAGTAGCAGAGTGGCATCATAGCCATAAATAATAATAATAATAATAATAATAATAATAATAATAATAATAATAATAATAATAATAATAATACAAAGACCTGGAAATAGAGATGAACCGAATGTGGAATCTAAAAACAGAAACAATTCCTATCATAGTAGGTGCCTTAGGTATAATAAAAAAAATATTCAGAGAAATACATAACAAAAACACCAGGACTTACAACTATATATAACATACAGAAAATTGCACTACTGGGTACTGCACACATTCTACGCAAAACACTTTCAATACAGTAGACATAAGAGCACCACAGCAAACCACAGCACATACCCAAGGCGCACAGAGCTGCGCTTGGTAGTGAAGTGAAAGCACGTTATAAAAATAAAACTACTGAACAATAATAATAATAAAAATGATAATAATAATAATGATGATGA
>NC_068993.1:31185543-31186534 GCF_001194135.2 Octopus bimaculoides
AAAAGAGGAAAACGAGTTAAGAGTAGCAACATCACACTAGATAAAGCCAATGAAATAAAAGAATTAGACGAAAGCCAGGCATACAAATATTTAGGAATCAATGAACTAGATAGGATACAACACACACAAATAAAAGAGAAAATAAAGAAAGAATCCTATAGACGAGTTAGATCAATACTAAAAACAGAGCTCAATGCTAAAAACAAGATAATAGGTATTAACACTTTAGCCGTCCCAGTTATAAGCTACAGCTACAATAACCTTAACTGGACACTAAACGAACTATCTAAAATAGACAGGAAAACAAGAAAAATAATGACAGGATCTAGGATGCACCAGCCAAAATCTGACATAGAAAGGCTATATATATACAATGTATAGAAGGTGGTAGAGGCTTTATACAGCTTGAAAACTATTATAAAATAACCAACATAAGACTACAAAAACACCTACTCCAGAAGCAAGGAAAACTAATACAAATAGCCATAAAACACGAGCAAAACAGAAAACTGTTTTCAGTATTTAAGGAAGCTGACAAATACAAACAAGAAATCATACTACCAAAATAATAATTAAAAAAAAAAAATAATAATAATAATAATAAACCACCCCCAGTACTTGAAAATGATCACATTGCACTCCTCTGGAACTTCACCATTCAAACTGACAGAAAGATAGACGCAAATAGGCCAGACATCATACTGAAAGACTTCAGACAAAAATCATGCCTCCTCATTGATATGACTGTCCCAATTGATATAAACGTATCTGTCAAGACCTACCAAAAACAGAGCAAATATAAAGATCTTGAAATAGAAATTAGCAAAATGTGGAATCTGAAGACGAAAACAATACCTATTGTCATAGGTGCCCTGGGAATGACAGCGAAACGGGCTGATTACTACCTAGCTCAGATACCAGGAAACCCCAAAATGGCTGAAGTTCAAAAGATAGTGTTCATGGGAACTGCCCATATCCTACGTAAAATACT
>NC_068993.1:31187051-31190811 GCF_001194135.2 Octopus bimaculoides
GAAGAAGAAGAAGAAGAAGAAGAAGAAGAAGAAGAAGAAGAAGAAGAAGAAGAAGAAGAAGAAGAAACAAAAGCTATAAAACAAATGACATCCAAACTAAAACTAGAACAGCAACGGACCATGATAAAACGATGGCAAGAATAGCTCCTACATGGTAAATACTGGGCTAAACTAAATGCAAAAGAAATAGACAGAAAAATTCCAGCAATGGTTGAGAAGCTCAGGACTCAAGGCAGAGACTGAAGGATGTTTAATTGCTGTACAAGACCAAAGCCTCTCCACCAGTAACTACCAAAAACATATAATGGAAAGAAACATAACAAGTAACTGCAGAATATGTGGCGATGGACAAGAAACAATAAATCATATTATCTCTGGTTTCCCAGTCCTGGCTAAGAAGGAATATATTCACAGACAAGACAGAGCTGGGACCTACATACATTGGAAGCTATGCCAACACTATAGAATAACAACAGAAAAAAGATGGTATGAGCACACACCAGAAAAGGTCGCAGAAAACGAGAAAGCAACCATACTCTGGGACATGCCAATACACACGATAGAGAAATTAAGGCCAATAGGCCAGATATAGTCGTGAAAGATCATTAAGAAAAACAGTGCTTTCTAATTGATGTATCAATACCAGCAGATGACAACGTCTCTCTAAAAGAAATGGAAAAAACTTTCAAAATACAAAGACCTGGAAATAGAGGTAACTCGAATGTAGAATCTAAAAACAGAAACAATTTCTATCATTTATAATTTTCACATATTGTCATATTACTAGAAATACCGGCGTTGCCTGTGTTAAAAAGAATAAAGAAATTTAGAAACGCCGTTTAGATTACGCGGGTCTCAACTGCTGGTAGCTGAAATACCAACTTTTTACATTAATAACTCTCCGACCCATGCCAGCATGGAACATAGACGTTACGTAAAATGTGAAAAGAAAATTTTCAACTGATATATATAAAAAAGTAATACACGTACTTCAAACACACGTTTTGTCTAGCTTATTTCCTAACCAAAACACAGTTCTGGATTATAGACAATGAAAAGCCTATTTTGGTGTTTATTTGACAGAGGTAGTAGAGAGCCAATCTGGTAATAAATACGACCTTGCATCTTGAAAATTTGCATGAATCCTGGCTTAGTTGAATCTCTTGTGGCTCCAAATGATGTCATCTGTGGTGCAGCATTGTCCTGTCTAATTTTGTTTTGGAAGTCCTTGGAATCTTGGTCAGTTGATGACAGCAGTTTCTTCAATGGATCTGGAGGCTGAGGGATTGCAGGGAGCTTAACCTTTCCACCACTGCAGTACAGTGCAGTTGTCTCACCTGCCCACTTACTTGCCTTACAATATATGCACTCAGTTGTCATTGCACCAATGGAATTGCTAGTGTCATCTGCATCATGAACTGCTGGATCATAATTGAAAGCTGCTTTATAGAATTTTCTCTGATCTGTTGCAACTGCTCTTCGTTCTGCAGTGGAGATCCTTTTCAGCCGTGCATGCTGCTGTTCATCACTTTGAGATGCTCTGTCTTTTGTAGTGCACAGTCTGTTCGTTTCTTGATATGCTTCTCTTTCTGCAGTTATCTCTCTTTCCCTGGACAGAGACATTCTTTTGGCTGATCTTGACATTGTAGAGAAATTTGACACTTTTCTTCTAGGCATGGCTATATAGGTATACGGAAATACACGAGTGCAGAAGATAGTAAAGAATGAAAATAACGGGATAACTGAAATTTCATTTCTTAATACAATGGGCAGAAAGTAAATAAGAAATTTTTACAAAACATAAAGAGTTCTACAAGTTGAAGCGAAATTTGTCGCTTAGTGAACCAAAGGCCCAGTAGAGAAGGAACCAGAAAAAAAGTTGTTAACAACAGAAAAGCACAAAACTGTTGCAAAAGTAAATAAAAAATTTAAGGAAACTAACTATACGGATTTAAGTGAAATTTCTGTAGTTACTTCTGTCAGTAAATTATGAACTTACTTTTATCAGTAATTCCGTCATAAAAAACCCCCCACAAAATATGAAAAAGTAAATAAGAAATTTGTAGGCAAATTTAACGAAGTGTACAGATTGAAGTGAAATTTATGAAGTTACTTCTGTCAGGTAAATTATGTATGAAATTACTTTGATCAGTAATTGTAAACTTCTTTCTGTCAGTAATTTGTCGTTGTTTGTAAATAGCGATTGAAAATTTACAGTGAAAACAATAGCGATTGAACTTAAAGTGAAAATAATAGAGAGTGACTGAGATATATATAGAGTGATATCTAATCATATACATAAGATAGATATTGATAGATAAGATATAGACAGATGCAGAGAGATAGATAGATATAGATGAATAAGATATAGACAGATGCAGAGAGATAGATAGATATAGAGACAGAGATGGATAGAGATATAGGTAGAGAGATATAGAGAGATAAAGGTAGATAGAGAGAGATGGATAGGGAGATATAGATAGTGACAAATAGACATCACTGACGCTAGAAAACCGGAAGTAAATATTTTTAAAAACTTTCAAAGGCGTGAAGCTAATATAAAAAGCAATATTTTTAATTTTTAATAAAAGAATCAAATGAGGAGCCTAACATGTGACCGAGATCAAATTAGTCACGCATCATAAGTATGGGAGTAATTGGTGAAACCGTTTTTGCGTTAAAAACGAATACACACATATATCCATTTTATATATTAGTTGAGATTGTGATAATTTTTTTCACCAATGGATGTAAGAGAGAATATCAATTTCTGAAAGCTACTTCGCAAAGAGTTACCTCCCTTCTCCTCGTAAACCAGAAACGGGTGTTTTCTGCCTCCACCCCAGCGGACCGGTTACTCATTATGTGAACAGTTTTAAGAATCTAAAACCATCTGTGGAACATAAATAATATATGTTGCCAGTTTGCAGAAAATCAGTTGAAAACTACGGCGGTTATCATCTTTTACACTCACACACACACACACACACACACAACGGGATTTATATTCTAGATACACGTGTATATGTATACATATACATACATACGTATATATATATATATACATATATATATATGATTATATATAAAGGGCATTAACTGTGTATTAATGCCTCACGCTATCGAGGGACTACTAAATAAGTAAAAAAACTACCAAAACTAAGGAACATATTTAGCGAAAGCAAGGGAATGCAGCTTTTCAAAATTTATCTCTTAAAAACATTTAACTCAACGGTAGACCACTGGTTTCTGAATCAAATACAGACAAAACTGTGAAGTAACCTGTATTCTTTTGTTCATCAGTACACGTATGGTCAGGATATATAGAAATAAACAAGAATCAACCTACCACGATGCAGCCATCACAGCAACGATGACTTTTGTTCACAATTATATATCCCTGAAAGAGATTTGAATTTATCCAGTTGCATCTCGGTAACATGTGCTTATACAGAATGATATTCAGCACTGAATATATTCTAATTATTTATAATATAATATAGGATAAATTCTGCTGACTACTTGATAAATTCTTATAAAGAATTTATCCTATATTATATTATAAATAATTAGAATATATTCAGTGCTGAATATCATTCTGTATAAGCACACGTTACCAAGATGCAACTGGATAAATTCAAATCTCTTTCAGGGATATATAATTGTGAACAAAAATCATCGTTGATTCTTGTTTATTTTTATATATCTTGACCATACGTGTACTGATGAACAAAAGAATACAGGTTACTTCACAGTTTTT
>NC_068993.1:31191203-31194024 GCF_001194135.2 Octopus bimaculoides
ATATATATATATATACACACATCTATATACGTATGCGCATATTCGTACCTTTGCTTCTCATGTGTTCGTGAGTGTGACCATGAAATTTAATAGAGGTAGATAGATAGGTAAAGAGATGGAGAGAGACAGACAAACAGACAGAGACGGAGAGAGATCAATGGACAGTCATATAAGGCAGACTGGTAGATAGAAAGGTAGATAGATTGAGAGATGGGTGGTGTCCATATTAACGATATGTAAAATGATTTATTTGTATGAATAATTTTTTAAAATTCTAGTGAGTGGCGCTCTCAATTCTATTCATGGTAATCAATGAACAAGCATAATATGAATTCCCGTGAAATGTTTGCAGGAATTTATTTATTTTCTAATATTTAAGACTTCTTTTAACTTATTTGAGCAATAGTTAAGGTTTAGAACATAGAAACAATTAACTTTTGCACTATATTTTTACCCGGAAATTTCTCTTTAGTTTGCGTCTGGACTTTTCTAATTATCAACCGAAGGTTTTCTTCTTTTTATCTGGATGATAGTTTGCCAAAATTCGATTTTTTCTTTGATTATTTTCACCAATCCAGAAAGAGATACTCGAGAATACTTCAGAAGTTTACAAACATTTTTTAATATCTTACTCAATGAACCTGCGCATCAAATTTCATAGAAAGTGAAATTTGAATTGATAAGAGATGGAACTGGTGGTAGTGGTAGTAGTAGTAGTAGTAGTAGTAGTAGTAGTAGTAGTAGTAGTAGTACAGATACTTGCAATTGTTATATATTTGATAAATCTTTTCGAATATCTATATTCCGCAAAGGGAATGTAGTGTGAACGACTATCAAATATCAGAGAACCACTCTAAAGCTTTTGTTTTACCGTTTCCATTGACAAATAGACACATAAAAATGAATGAAGAATGGAATCCAGCGTGTGTTGATATATATTGTTAAGAGAACGTAAAATATCTTAGATCGCTGCAGGAATAAACTTTTTACGTCGAGAATATGAATCAGATGTTCGACAATTAAACTACTAAATGAAAGCAAATATAGAAAGGATAATGTGAAACTTGATTTCATTCATAGAAGGATTACCAAATCTATGTATATAAACTCACGTCACCAACAATATTTGGGTGTTAAATACTTCAAATTCTTATTAAAATTTCCATGAAAAATAACAGAAAGCTGTAAAGTTGTCGTTGCAGTTCTTGTACTTTATAATGACAATTGAGATGTTTGCATTTGATATGCAGTTCAAATATTAGCTACTGGTTCAAGTTCGCCAGGTACGAAAGTTTCAGGTAGATGAATTAAACATGTTTGTCACTCACGAAGATCAGGATCTGTTTTGTTATGAAATGACATTCCATATTGTGAATAAAGATATTTGATTAAACAAACATATTTTGTTGATAACGTTAAAGTAGATACTATCGCCTATTTTGTTAAAGTCAACATTCTGAAACTGCAAAGACAATCTGGAACTCGACTCATGAAAGAATACTGCGAATGACCCGTCCTTATTTATTCTTGCCCTTTTTGTATCATCTACCTGAAAGGAACATTTACATTCTGACAGCATTCACTGTTGCTTATGGAACTAAATTTCTGAAATAATGCATGCTATTCTCGGAAATTCTCAGAAATTCTCAAAGAACATGAGAGGATACAGACTCACGCTGGACTCTAGAGATTTGAAAATTGTTGTAACTATATTAAATCGAGTAAAGCCGCATTAAAGTGACGAGTGAAAGAATAATGTTAGATGTTACACAAATGTCACATACACTACAAGACCAGAATTGTAACTGCTTCATTTGGAGCAAAGGAGAGTATAAAAAAGCACAAATTTCCCTTGGAAATATGCACAAATTTCTTAAATGCACCGAGAAAGTTTTGTTCCCCACCAAAATTATAACGTCTCTTTCTTCTGTTTTGAATATTTGTATATACATGTGTGTGTGTGTGTGTGTGTGTGTGTTTGTGAGAGAGAGAGAGAGAGAGAGAGAGAGAGAGAGAGAGAGAAAGAGAGGAAATATGTTTGCGTGTTTGTATATGCGTGAGTGTGCCTGAGTGTGTAATGTGCATATGTGTGTGTCTGTGCAGGTATGTATGTATAGAAGGGCACATCCACGTCCTTCTGACCAGAGAAATAAAAACAAAATATATTCTTACATTTAGTAATTGTACTGATGTGTAAAGGTAGCGTTTGAACATATCTCCCGTGTTTTGGAATAAACGTTGAGTCCTCTGCGTCAGGATGACAGTACAGATTTGTGGCAAATATAAAATACGTTGTCAACAAGTTGGAAACATAGATGGCGACAATTACATTTACATATTAATGGGAGAATCACCTTAGGATTATGTCTCATAAATTTTTAGGAGAGATGCATTTACTTAGTACACTTATAATATATTAAATTCCATGTAGGTTGGGATTCGTTTGATTCTGACGAAAATTCCTCTGAAATGACATTCCATATTGTGAATAAAGATATTTGATTAAACAAACAGATTTTGTCGATAACGTTAAAGTAGATACTATCGCATATTTTGTTAAAGTCAAACGTATAAATATTTCTGCTTTCATTTCAAATTCCCTCTTATTTTCCTAACGTTTATTTCGAGAAGCAATTAGTGAGGTTGGTTTATTGCACACACGTGCGTACACATACATACACACACACACTCACACATACACAGGCACACATACTAACACTAACTCACTCACTCACACAAACAAACTCCAGACACATACATACTTTTATATATACACACACACACACACATATATATATATATATATATATATATATATATA
>NC_068993.1:31194187-31197483 GCF_001194135.2 Octopus bimaculoides
ATATATATATATATATATATATATATATACATACATATATATATATATATATACATATACGTACACACGTATAAGAGACCAAAGACTACGTACGCCGCTATATGTAGATACAAAAGAATACAAAAGATGGGACAAGAACAAAAAGGTCGACAAGACATCCAAGCAGTTAGATGATACAAAAAGGGCAAGAATAAATAAGGACGGGTCATTCGCAGTATTCTTTCAAGAGTCGAGTTCCAGATTATCTTTGCAGTTTCGGTTGGTTATACTCAAGACTGCTCCAATCTGGACAGACCCAAGGAAAATCTAAGCTAAGAGCACTAGATTCCCATGAAGAAAGCAGTGAATGTATATGAAAACAAGGATGGAAAAGAACGAATAAATTTTACACAAATACAAAAGCAAACAGTAGGACATTGACAACAGGTGTCTTTCGACTAAGGACGAATTAAATTAAGCTCGTGTGTATGGAAGTGAAGCCTTACGGCAGGGACGTAAAAGATGACAGGCATGGGAAGGAATATAGATGTTGTACGGATGGTAGTCGAACCAAGAAAGAAAGGTCAGGATTGGCCGAACACCGATAACGTGGAAGGAAAGGTGAGAGGTAGAGGCAGAGGCAGAGGGATAGAAGAATTAGGGAGGGACAAGAAAAAAACAAAAGAGACAGAGTGATGTGAAAGATGGAAGGTGAGAATGAAGAGAAAGCCAGAAAATGTGAGAGAGGGGGAGCGAAAGAAAGAAGAGTGGAAAGAACGAAGTAAGTGTGAAGTGGCTGAAAGAAAGAATGAAAGAATAAGAGAGTCGTACAAAATTTATATATGTGCGTGTTTGTGTGTGTGTGTGTGTGTGTGTGTGTGTGTGTGTGTACTTACATATAAGAGACCAAAGTGTACGTACGCCGCTATAGTATACAAAAAAGAATACAAAATGGGATAAGAACGCAACAGGCGACAAAAAGACACCCAGAGAATTAGATGATAAAAAGAAGGGACAAGATAAAACAAACAAGGACGGTTCAATCGGAGTTTTCTGTCTTGTTATCGCATATTGCGTTCTTGTCCCATTTTTTGTATTTTTTTTTTATATACAAATAGCAGCGTACGTACACTTTGGTCTCTTATATGTAAGTACATAAATATATAGCTAAATTTTGTACGACTCTCTTATTCTTTCATTCTTTCATTCTTTCTTTCTTTCAGCTACTTCATACTTACTTCGTTCTTTCCACTCTTCTTTCTTTCTTTTCTGGCTTTCCCTTCATTCTCACCTTCCATCTTTCACATCACTACTCTGTCTCTTTTGTTTTTTTCTTGTCCCTCCCTAATTCTTCTATCCCTCTGCCTCTACCTCTCACCTTTCCTTCCACGTTATCGGTGTTCGGCCAAGCCTGACCTTTCTTTCTTGGTTCGACTACTATCCGAGCAACATCTATATTCCTTCCCATGCCTGTCATCTCTTACGTCTCTGCCGTAAGCCTTCACTTCCACACACACCAGCTTAATTTAATTCGTCCTTAGTCGAAAGACAGCTGTTGTCATTGTCCTGTTGTTTGCATTTGTGTTTGTGTAATATTTCTTCGTTCTTTTCCATTCTTGTTTTCATATACATTCGCTGCTTTCTTCCTGGGAATCAAGTATTCTTAGCTTAGATTTTCCCTGGGTCTGTCCAGATTGGAGCAGTCTTGAGTATAACCAGACGAAACTGCAAAGATAATCTGGAACTCGACTGATGAAAGAAAACTCCGAATGACCCGTCCTTGTTTATTCTTGTCCTTTTTGTATCATCTAACTGCCTGGATGACTTGTCACCTGTTACGTTCTTGTCCCATTTTTTGAATTCTTTTTTATACACATATATATACACACATACATGCATACACACATATGCATATGTGTCTGTGTAGATATATCTAATATATAAACAGCAATTTCTTTCTGTCGGTCTGTCTGTTACCACCTTGGTGGCTAAACCAGCGAACCAATATTCATGACACTTCGCATACATGATACACTAACATCTAGTTCAATAATAGGTCAATTGAATTTTAATCCAAAATATGATGTCCCCCACAGGGGCATTGGGCGAACTATATGCTAAAGTGAGAAGGCTTCAAAAAGTAATAGTCTGAGGAAGGTAGTAGCAAACAGAAGGTGACTTATATCAGTGAAAGAAAGAACAGAGGTAACAATGGGGTTATAACGTTAATACAGCTGTCATATACATGCCACGCTGCATGCATATTTTTGTAGATACATACAACACAAACTCACACACACAGAATATGTAGCTTTAAGGAAAGGGTGTTAGGTGGTTTTTCTGCTGTCCATCACAAAGAAACACTCACACAAAGACACAAACGCATACATACATACATACATACATACACATACGTATATACATACATACATACATACATGCATACATACATGCATGCATACATACATAAATACATACGTACATATGTCTACTACACACCATTTTAATCTCGTGATTACCTGTGTATACGTTTGTAAATCTGTATATGTGTGTGTGTCACGTCCTATAACTCGTTGTCTCTTTACTTTTGTAGGGTCTTCCCTGTTGCTGTCACATATTATAAGATCTTAAAATTACATAAACATTTTCGAATTTGGTATACTGAAATAATTTTCCACGTTAAATCCAATTTTTTGTTATTTATTTGTTCCAGAAAAATTGCAGAAAAATATTACAGAGGTTTAAAGTTTAATCAAGTTTACCTAATTAGTAAACAGGATTTGGAAGCTGCAATTTCCTGCATGATAGCTGGTATTTTCTGTATGACAGCTGTCTATCAGGAAATGAAAGCAAAATTATTAGGGAGAAACAATTTTTATTAAACAAACAGAAGCAAAGCATAACCATAACTAAAGTTGTGAGAACGTCTGAAGTTTTAAAGAATTAATTAATCTGAAATGATCGAACAGACATGTGAATAATTCTAAAAGGCAAAAATCCTCAACGAAGTGTTTTGCCAAAAATTTACCCAAATCTTTCCTGATGAAGGGGCCTATCTGGAATAAATAAAAATTTATACAAGATATCCTAATGTAAAAATTGCTCGGCAATGACGGGCTATTCAGCTAGTGTGTATGTGTATATATATATATATTACATACAAAAATAAGAGAAATGACCACCAAAAGTGGACTCCTATATGCTAGAAATAGATTCCGAATCATCTAACGACGATGAATATGTTCTCAGTAAAAATTTCAGCGAGAACATTCATTTCGCTGAAATTTTTACTGAGAACATATTCTTCGTGGTTAGAT
>NC_068993.1:31198158-31199992 GCF_001194135.2 Octopus bimaculoides
TATATATATATATATATATATATATATATCCAATTCAGTCACACATACACACACATCTGCGCGCACACACACATACACACCCAATATATTTCGTGCGTGCGTGCGTCTCTGTGCGTGCGTCTCTGTGCGTGCAGATGTGTGTGTATGTGTGACTGAACTGGATACTCATCGCTCAATAGTAGACCTTAAAATGAACCCCTTACAAACAAAATAAGTGCAGTGCGAAGAAAGACAATACAAGTCAAATAGAGAAGGGAAAGTGATGGAATTAGTGAGCATGAGGGATAGAAGAAATTCAGCTCTATAAATTTTGTGCTCAAAGCTTAGTCTCTCATGACCCTCCTTGTCAGTCACTTTGATGGACTGTCTTACCCGCGTTCTTATATGCAAGTAAGAGTTAGACGTTGGTTTATACGCACAGGGATGAACATTGATTGGCTATGAAAGTATGGGTCAAGGAAATATCCATGCTACGATCATTATTACGACAGTATTTTGGAAATGAAGTGATTGGAAAACGATCAAGAAATAAATGAAAGTGAATTGCAGTGTATAACAAGTGATAGCATAGTGGATATATATATATATATATATATATAAACAATTTGAAAATCCTGCACGATCAGGTGAAAAGCGCTTTATTTAATATGTGACATTAATAAAAATCTGTAAATGTACAAACATCCAGATTTCTGAGTACCTTAATTTTTTTCTATATAATTTCTGTACATCACCTCCAAACTTTCCAATATGTATATATATATATATAGATAGATAGATAGATAGATAGATAGATAGATAGATAGATAGATAGATAGATAGATACATATAAGGATGCAAAATAGCACATGCAATTGCTAGAAATAGATATCAGAGATGTTTAATTGATATTACGAACAATTTCCGCTGCATTGCGGTCCATTTTGAATATATCAAATAATATCCCTTGACTCCTTTTTTTCTTGTCTGTTTAATTTGCAAACTTCAAACAAGCAAAAATAAACAACAGAAACAAAATCATACCATTAGCATAAAACAGTAGATCGAAATTTGCGCATCAATATGATTTGCTACATGAACTCAGTTAAATTAAAGTCTATTGGAAAATAAGAATAAAAATTTAAATAAAAAGCTTAATAACATTTGTAGCAAACAAATAATGAAAAGCCGAGGAGTTATGTACACATCATACAATACTTTTATGAAGTCGGCATATTTTGTGGAGAACAGTTTTAATACAACAGCAACAAAATAAAACACTATACAGAATAAAAGAAAACACACAGAGATGCGCTCAGTTATGTCGTGAAAGCATGCAGCAGAAATAATATCTTTGAAATAGCAATAATTAAAATCATTCGTTTTATATTCAGAAGAGTGAAGACTGTTAAACATTACATATACACAATTTATTAAACGCCGCAATAAAAGTACTATTCATATTTTCAATTTCGTTTGTAATCGTAGAAATCTGTCATATTTACTAAGAGAAAAATTTATATCATTTACAATTTGTTAATGAAAACAAGTTTTAAGTAAATAATTTTGCAAAGAGAAAATATCAAATAAACGACATTAACTTAAACTTTGTGATGTTTTTCATTTCATTGATTCTATATTATATTCATATCTATTTCGTTGGGTTTCAATTCTATTTTGTTGGGTTTGAGATTCTGTTACTTTCATATTAACCATAGCCGTCAGGTGAAAGTGAAAAAAGGGGCATCACTGCATGAATAACAAAAATGGATAGTTGGATACACACAAACACACACACACACACACACACACACACACACACACACACACACACACACACACACACACACACACA
>NC_068993.1:31200589-31204867 GCF_001194135.2 Octopus bimaculoides
TATATATATATATATATGTATATCAATATACGGGGAGTATGGTTATAATGCTTAATCGTTCAATTGATTGATCAACTAACCAATTAACTTACGGAAGATTCAAGTTTTGAACAACTCTTGTCTGAGCCTTTAAGTAGATATCTAAATTTTTACAAGATAGACACAATCGCAGTGAGTAGAATGGGATAGATGATAGTTGACATAACAGATTTTCTCTCATATATTGCCCCTATGTAATTTCCATCATCTTGGGTAGTATAGATGTTACGAGATTTTGCCTATCTAAAACGTATGCTTAGAAATAAAGTCTAGTTGATGTCTATATATCCATATTAATTTGTCTGCAAACCATAGTATGCAGTGGATACAGCTTATTGAATAATCTGGCTGGTACGTAAGACAATACTATAATCCATCATTATTTATTTGCTTATTATTATACACTGTGATTAATATATCAACTACTAACTAATGAAGAACTTCGAATATAAAATTTGCACCAGGGCTCGGTATGCCGTGGCTTATGACGTGCCGAAATGTGCTGAGGCTCCGACATTTGCAGCATTTCCTTGATGGTGAGCTGGTGTGGCAGCCGTTTGTCAGGCAGGATTTTCCGCAGCTCGTCTCATTGACGGAACTACAGTCATGGATCATGCGTAGACCGAGAAAGGGCGCTTGACATCTGGAAATTCGGCAAGCGCTCACATACTTCTACCATTCCAGTAATGTGGTGAGTGAGCGACGACATCTTCGGGTAAACTCTAGACGTCAGAGTAGATCAACTTGCTAGTCTTTACCGAAGGAATTTAGGCCCGGGCCAACTTCCCGGTATTCCTGAACTGAGAATGCTACTGGGAGCCTATGCCAGTTGCAGACAAGCTTCATAGTCAAGGAAGTGCTGTAGGACCGACCTGTCCGAGATACGCGCAGAGCGATGGAACCGTTCTGTACGCATTCGTCCAGTATACGTGCATTGCTGATTTGTAGAGCTTTGTCGAAGAACTGATTTCGCATCTGGGGAGGATACGGTTATCTGCCAAGACCATCGGGTTCTTTTGGCCGAGAAGGGCAGGCATCTTTCCTTTGCTTGGGGGCTGTAACGAAATAGGTATGTGCCGTAGACAAGTTTGAAAGGATTGAAGATAGACATTTTCCTCTTTGGCCAATCCCACGTCGATTTGTTTAAGTTCCACTTGAAAAGGAACAGTAAAGGTAGAAAGGGCAGTGCTCCCTACTACCCTCAGTATTTCTGGTGAAAGGTGGATGGATGTGGAGGGGCCTACTCTAAACATGCGCGTGTAGGCCCGTGGCAAAGAGGAGGAGAGAGATGACTGACCAGGGTCACTTTGGAGATTGGGATGACCACAATATGTGGGACCCCTTTGTTGTTCCTGCATTCAACCCCTTATGGAGGGATTTTATTGCTTAAATTTTGATGTTAATTGTTATTGCTTTTATTATATACAAGTGTTGTTGTGTTAAGCCCTACTTGTTTTTTGTTCTGCATCATCCTTTTTCCTTTTCATCCAGCTCTTTTGACCAATAAAGAAAAGATTATTGTAATTGTTATTATTATCATTATTATTATTGAGAGAGCAGTGCATGCCATCAAAGTGGGGTAAAATATACGAAGCCCAGTACACACATCATAACTACTCGTCTGATAAGGGTTCACCGGGCACTTGCATCACAACCATATGTGCGCGACACGATCTCATATCAAGATGAACAGCGCATGACCTTGCAGGTGGGGCCCAGTTAGAATTTTCTTCTGGTTGAGTAGCCCATCTCGCTCAAAAGGTCGCTGAACAAGGGTTGTTTAAGGATTTTGAACGAAACAGCCCTGTTTCCAAACGCGAATTATTCAAACCTCACAGAATTTCTTTCAACACATGACTATCATGCTCCCACACTACTTCTGCTCGTGATCAGAGATGCACATATCGTCAGCCACTAAGAGACATGCTCAAGTGGTTATGGTCAAAGAACTGAGAAGCAAATTTGTGGTATTGAGCAGAATATTTGCTGTAGCACATCTCTTATAACAAGACAAAACAATGTACATGATAACACTTCCAGTCAGTTAAAATCAGAAGTCATGAGAGCCACTGTCTGGCAATAGAGCCACTCTCAGCCATGAGATCCACAGTCATGTATAAGAGCCACTGTCAGCCGTGTTATTATTATTATTATTATTATTATTATTATTATTATGATTATTATTATTATTATTATTATTATTATTATTATTATTATTATTATTATTATTATTATTATTATTCTTATTATTATTATTAAAGACTCTCGGATAGTTCTTAATTACTGGTTATTCTTTACATGAAAGCAGGCAACAAGACATCACCTAAGGTTTCAAGTGGTACCTTCTCCTGTGACTCAAAGAGACAATACTCTTCTTTCTCAGAGCACATCCTACACTGTGGCGAATCAATGCTCTTATTTATCAATATGATATTTGAAGTAGTTTGGTGTAGTTCCTTGTTCATTGTCATTAATTTACGTGTTCTCCAGTCTATCTCTTGTAATTCATGCTTCTTCCAAGATACTATTCCTGTCCTGTATTTCCTCGAAGCAGCAGCTCATGTGATGATTGCTGTAATCTTATAGCGGCCATTTGATTTCGATTGGAGCAGAAGCCGAGTTCTCCTGTATATTTCTTTCATCTTGTGTTCATTCACATTATCTCTTTGAATGATACCCAGGTACTTATATCCTTCCTCTCTGGCTTCCTTTTTTTTTCACCCCTTTCCAGCTTGATTCCATGGCTTTTACTAATTTTCTTCCTTTTGCAAATGATTACACCACATTTGCAAATCCTGAGTAGTGACATCCAAGTAACTGCCTGGATGACAAAAAGAAGAACGGTACTATGCCAGAAGGGCCCAAATAAAGGGAATGCGGTTGGAAATTTCCGCCCAATATCTTGCTTGCCACCGATGTGGAAACTGATGACGGGCATCATATCAAACAACATCTATAAATACCTAGATGAGAACGAGCTACTACAAGTGGAACAAAAAGGATGTAGACATAAGAGCCGAGGAACGAAGGATCACTTAGTAATCGATAAGACTATCCTGGCTGATTGCAAGAAGAGACACACAAATTTTGCGATGGCATGGGTGGACTACAGGAAAGCATATTACATGGTTCCACACTCGTGGATTTTTGAATGCCTAAAACAGCTTAAGGTCTCCCTCAATACCCTGAAGTTAATACAAAATTGAATAATTACGTGGCGAACTGAACTCACAGCATAGGAGATAAGCTGGGAGAGGCAAATATCAAAAGAGGAATCTTTCAAGGGGACAGTCTGTCACCTCTACTATTTGTTGTCTGCATACTGCCACTAACGAACGTTTTAAGAAAGATGCGTGTGGGTACATGATAGTCAAGGTGAAAATAAACAACCTTTGGTTTATGGATGACCTAAAGCTGTTCGCTAAGACTGAGAAAGAAATTGAGAGTTTGACGTCAACTTTGCAGATGATTAGCAAAGACATTGGCAT
Organism: Octopus bimaculoides; assembly: GCF_001194135.2. Taxonomy (NCBI): domain Eukaryota; kingdom Metazoa; phylum Mollusca; class Cephalopoda; order Octopoda; family Octopodidae; genus Octopus; species Octopus bimaculoides. The sequence continues at coordinate 31,204,117 of NC_068993.1, forward strand.
CGAATTTGCAAATCCTAAAATGAATTTATATCTATGTACGAAACGATTGTATGCACGAGTAACCTTCTCACAACGTTTTAACATCTCATCTCGTCTATTTTTGACAAATATGATTGGATTTGTAGAACTTCATTCCATAAATTAATCATACACTTAATATACATATATGTTTATATATGTATTGTTAAACAATTAAACATTACAATTAAACATTGGAAAGTCAGATTAGGTTGTTGGAGATTATCTAAGGGTTGTTCGGTATATGTACTGTTTGGTAATTCAGGTTGCATTTAGATCTGTGGTAACATTTGAAGTTATGAAAAAAGCGGTGGTTGCATGAACCTAGGGCCTCATTATACTTATTGAGTAGTATTGAGGAGCTGTGTTGTAATATGTGGAATGCCGTTTTTAGGCACAGCTTACAGGCTGAGCGTTGACTCTGGTATGGAAGCCATCTTCAGAGCAAGAACACACACGAAGATAGAAAGTGTCGCTGAGGAGATCGTAAAAGTGTGATGAAAGATCTCCGGACATGGACGTGAGTTACAATAAGAACAGCAGCAAACGAGTGAAGAACGAATATTTAGTGCGCGTATTTATTTTGAAAAAAAAATATGACCATCTCGAAATACAACAATATATGTTTTAACACACGACTTCACATCAGGAATCTTGCAACACAAATTCATAAACGTATGTATATGTATATGTATTTGTATGCATGTGTATATATATAAGATCGGAAGAGCGT
>NC_068993.1:31204913-31214370 GCF_001194135.2 Octopus bimaculoides
ATATATATATATATATATATATATATATATATATATATATAAATGTATATTTGTATATATGATAAATGTCGGCATGTGCGATTACATCTGGATGCATATGGATATTCATGCCTGTCTCTATATATCTATTTAACTCTGCTATTATGTATATGATATTTCTCTATTACATATTCTCTTGCTACGTTAACGATCTATCTTTTGAGTACTTCCACTCACTCAGTATCTGTAACTATACTTATTTGTCTGCACGCCTCACATCCGGCAAATTAATTTATGTGAGCTTCCATTTCATTAACCTCTTCGGAGATCTCTAAACGTACGAAATACAACCGGTGAATAACTCCCGAAACTCTTGTTTTCTTAATTGTAGAACGACGAATTGAATGTCCATTGAATACATCTTCTGTATATGCCACATAAAAAAAGTTATACATGCGTGACATAGAAGAAGGAATATTCACTCGCAGCACTTTTCAATATTAGATAAAGAATTCCGATGCTTTGAATGGAGCCTGGAGAGTTGAGCATTCTTGTATATGTCAGCTATATTAAATTTGAAGAATATTAGATTAGGAAATATATTTCTAAATTTAATTGTTATAAATTCAGTAATCTCCGTTTGTATCTATATAAAGACACATTTCTGCACTAAATTATATATCGTAAGTTTAGGAATATATAATAAGTATATTATGTAAAAAGAAAAAAATGCTGCCCAGTTAAACATTACGACTTGAGAATTGGATACCTTTAACATAATTCGCTCTGTTGCTAGTATTCAGATGAGGCAGTGATCGTCAATTCTCGATGGATCATGACATTTTAACACTTTCCCTTGATACCAAATCCATAAATAAACGCATATATTCGTTAATCTCCATAGACTGTGTTCCAGTCATCGTATCTTACAAACTCACAAACTGCACAGCTGTGTATTTGTATTCTACGAGACACAAAAAATTCAATCTGTATCTATAATCCGAGTTTATTCAGGTATAGTATCAAACTGAACATACACCGAGAGCGCCACTTTACATCTCATTATTTCTCTCATCAGCAATAAGGAGTCACGCTCGGACTCACTTCGCCTTCACCCCTCTACATAAATCTACTCTAGCTGCCTCTCAACTGAGACCCCCTTCGGTCATGACTGACAATGGCATTGCGCCTAGAAAGTTATCCTCCGAGGCATAAGTCTGGGCAATGTTGTTTATAGAAGACCAGCAGTCGCCCATGCATACCGGCCTCCCGTCTCCACGCCACCAGTGTAATCTAAAGGAAAGGCAAAGACCGATACAGCTTGGCACCAGTGACGTCGCAACTCGTTTCTACAGCTGAGTGAACTGGACCAACGTGAAATAAAGTGTCTTGCTCAAGAACACAACACGCAGCCCGGTCCGGGATTCGAACTCGCAACCTCGCGATCGTAAGCTCGACGCTCTAACCACTGAGCCATGACTTGAATAACCAGCAATACTTCCACTGTATTTCTTCCTGCATAGAGGACATATATCTCACTTCATTACTTTGTGAAGTCATTACCACCGGGTAAATTTAATGCTGACAACTTCACGTCTCCCATCACTGGTTTAGCAACTGATTCATGTCTACTATCCTCACATCTTGATGCCACTAAATTCGAAACTGATCTCTGCAACTTGTTTAATCACGCACATACTTGATCATTGAGTTTTCAACAAACCCTTAACTTACGCTCATTCAAACTAGAAATTAACTGCTTCTGCACCTACTGAGTCACTCACACAACACCCTTTAGAAACAATAATATAAGTAACTAAGTCATGTCCCTGTAGATCTTAAACAACAAAACTAAATGTACAGTTCCCTGAAGTGGCTGCACTTTAGCAATTCACGCAAAAAATTAGAGTCAAAACTGCATGACGTTTACACAGTACCAACACACTTGCAAGACCAGTATTTAAACAGTGAAAGATGTTTTCGTGCTTCGGACAGACCACATTCTCTGCTGCCTCCCAAATTGCAACTTATTCTTCTTATCTCTTACCAAAAGTATTTTCGGCAACGTTTCTCCGAAAACTGCTCAGACATAATGGTTCTATTAGCAGTATCCCATCGGAGAAACCACACACTATCGGTTTTGGATTGCTAAAGAATCTCTCCAGTTGATGGTAGAGTAAAACAGCGCGACAGGTGTATGTCTACCACCTAAAAAATTCAGCAAGTAAAAGAGTGGGGCTTTTCCTGACGGCTTACGTTTGTTTGATGAACCTATGAAACTAGAGTTCACAGACAGCTATTAAACAATGTCGATCTCTCTCTCTCTCTCTCTCTCTCTCTCTCTCTCTCTCTCTCTCTCTCTCTCTCTCTCTCTCTCTCTCTACACACACACACATATATATATACACAGAATCTGATTCAGTTATCCTCTAATTTAAAATGTTAATTTCCATTATAGTAAAATACCTGAGTCAACTGCATAAGCATTTTCCTTGCTCACTATGAGGCCACACATTCTTTAACTCACATACTGTAAAAGGCATCATAGTTGCACTGAAAACGTTTCGAATATAAATTATTAATAGAACAAATTAAACAACACAAGCACCTTTGTGAAGGGTTTAGAGAATCAATATCAGGCAAATCACTTCTTGTCTTCTCAAATTCTTAAAACACATTTTTCGCAATACATATTCTTTTCGAATACTAAAAATACAGAAAAGAAATGAAGACATTGGTCTTATAATTGTAAAGCAAGAGAAAAGTACAGAAGATGTATTGATTTATTTGCCCGTCATCAAAAATATATCAATGAAATATTAATTAAATTATAGAAATTAGGTTAACATTGCTTGGAATAACTAAAATAAGTTCTTTTTTCTCTTTCATAAAATATATAAAATGGCCTCAATGTGCCGAAATGAACTGAAATTTTTCCAATTACAGGTGGTCTAAATGCCTATATATGCATATATCAATCATTTACGAAAACATGTGTTTATAAGAAATATCTCTTGTAAGATATTTATTCTTACAAGAGATATTTCTCATAAACACTTTCCAAAGTCATCGCGTAAATCCAACACCTGCCATAAACACTTAACGCAACTTATAATATAGTTCAAATCATCGAATACTCTTTCATGATTAATTTCGTTAATTTTGTTTATTATTTCACATATAATACGTCGTTTATTACAGGCATATTAAGCGTGAAGTTTAATATGCCAGTAGTATAAGAGACAAAGTTTAAAAGAAAAAACTCTTCTCGTTGCATGTCTTTCCAAGGAATTAATCACCTAAATTTGAATCTTCTGATTTTATTAGCGTGCGTAAAAAGAAAGCACTTTTTTAGTCAGACCTGGTTTGTTTTCGCACGCTGTAGTGTTTTCTCGTATCTCTGTGTTGTAATCACTGAATTTCTGAAGAGTAATTTTGTTCTAAATGTTGAATACTCTTGAGTGAAACAATACCATAAGAAACCAAAGATTAGAAAAAGAGTAGAAGGAGAGAAATGTTGCGGAATCATTACGACTTTCACTGTTACCTTTACAAACTATAATAAATCAATCTGACTAAAAAGTTAGTATAGAAAATTTAAGTGAGCGTGTTCCACTAAGTCGAACAAGTGATATGGAAAATATATAGAATATATTGCTTCCGTATTGCAAAGTTATTCACCACACTCATTCCATTGTACAGCAAAACCCGTTAAATTTTATTTGAATAGGTAACGTCCATGTATAAAGCAGAAATTTGTTTATCATTCTGATACTCAAAGAGTAAAGGATGACATATCTCCCCTTGTTCTGACTATCATTTGGAAATCTTAAAGAATCATTTGCGCTGCAAAGGTTTTGTTTCGTGAATATTTCATTAAACATTTTCGCACGGCTTTCAAACATTACTGTGAGAAAAATTATTTGCATCACGAGGAATTTATGATTCTGGACAATGTCCATGAGCACTCTTCAGAACACGAAATCATGCAAAACTTGGTGACTATTGAAGCTGTTTTCAATTCAGATTTGAAATGAATAAAGTTTCCCTCCAAAATTGCTTACTGGGAGTTTGGAGCAAATTGGAATACCCTGATGCCGTTTCAAGTCGGCTTACAATCTTCCAGCCGTAGTTACATTTTACAGGCCATAGACCATCGAATTAGTTCCATTTTTATAGTATGTTAATACTTTAAGTTGTTCGATTACGCAAGTAAAGATGAATGTCACCCCATCAAAGAATTCTGGAATATTACACTATTAAGCAAGCGATAAAAGATGGTGATGACGCCTCAGAAGAAGTAAAAGATTGTTGAGACACCGAGGTTTGGAAAAAATTGTATCCAAATTATGAGATGAAACCTATTTAAGTTTACTTTGTAAGAATGATACATGCTTACAAGTTAATATAGGGAGATTTTCGGGACTAATTCAGTCGTAATAACGATAGCCTCCCATGTAGGAGAGTATAAGACAATATCAGTTTGTTCACATTATAAAGATAGAACTCTCCTATCACTGGTTTAGCAATTGATATCTTATCAGAGCCATCATGAAATAATTTGGGATGTTCAAGAAACGATGTACAATGTTAACTAAGGATGAAAATTGAAAGATGTGGAATTAAAATAGGAATTAAAATCGCCGAATTCAAATAGGGAAGGGTTGGAAATCTGTTAAAAGACAGTGAATAACTCTCCTTCATTTTGTGTGTCTCTTTCTCTTTCTTTATATACAGCAAGACCCTCCCGAACACCTAAGGAACCTTCGATCACTGGAAGTCCTATTTCGAGTGCCTACTTAATGACCACTCACGCACTCCAGACGATCTTATCCAAAACACCCTACAGCTCCCCAGTCGCCATTGGATATCCATGCCGCCCTCGCCCCATGAGTTCAACAAGGCATTTAGGCACATGAAGTCGGGCAAAGCTCCAGAACCAGACAACATCCCGTTTGAGTTTCTCACGCACGAAGGTGCTGACCTCAGAAATCATCTGACGCTCCTTATCCTCAGGATCTGGGAAAGCCAGACCCTCCCGAACGATTTCTGCAATGCAACTATCACCACATTCTATAAGAAGGGAGACCGAGAGGACTGCAACAACTATCGGGGCGTTTCAGTCCTGAGTATTGCAAACAAGATCTTCGCCCGTATCCTACTGAATCACCTCCACGTCCTCGCGGAAGACATCCTCCCTGAGTCCCACTGTGGCTTCCGATCCTCTCGAGGCATAATCGATATGATCTTTTGTGCCCGCCAACTTCAGGAGAAGTGTCAAGAACAACAGCCAGTAATGTTCAGCTTCTGGGATCTAAAGAAATCCTTTGACAAGGTCACCTGTCTTGTAATGTGGGCCATCCTTGCTCGGTTCGGATGTCCGGAGGACTTCATTGACTTGGACTGCTCCCTTCACGACGGCTGTAGAATGTCGGCTATTCATTTTCGTTGAGCGGATATGGAAACAAGAACGATAGATAAACAAAAATAGATGTACGGAATGTATTTACATGGAAATTTGCGCATAAAATCCATCGAATTATGTAATCAACACTTGTATTGACGAATATTGAGAATAAACGATGATTGGTGTCATAGCCATGAATTTTTTGTAAAGAGACCCAATTATATTGCAGGTATATGTACGAATTCGGATTTTGAGAGAGTTGTTGTATATGTTTTCTTCATTAGAAATATCTAGTAAATAATGTAGTAGAGAACAGGGTTTATAAATATACTCAAGTCCAATTGGAAAAGAAAGATAAGAAAGATAGAGGGAGAGATTAAAACAAGAAAAAAAGACTTGAAATAAAAAGACTAGATGGATACACAAACGAGAGGTTGCCAAGATGAAGTGCAAGAAAATGGGATAAACTTTTCTATGACAATAGAGAAATTGACAAGGGAAACTAGATCAAAGTGAGGCCAGTGTCAAGCGAAGAAGAAATTAAGAATGTGAGAGAAAATGTAGAGGGCAGTCAATACAAAGACATTTTTTCTACTATGGTAACAAGGCCTGAAATTTTGACAGAGCAACCGACTTTTAAGTTCATGGGGAGAGAGTCCTGGAGTATGTTCGGAGTTGAGAATTTATGTTGGAAAATGTGCAACCTGATCGAGGTGGGTAACGATGTCAACTGATCTATAACAACGTTCTTGTGAAGGTAGCATACTGAGTCGTATTTAAGAGTGGTGACAGCTGCATTTGTAGGTGCAAGAACAGTCCTGTGCTAAGGCGGAGAGCTGGCAGAAACGTTAGCACATCGGGCGAAATGCTTAGCGGTATTTCATCCGTCTTTATGTTCTAAGTTCAAATTACACCGAGGTCGACTTTGCCTTTCATCCTTTCGGGGTCGATAAATTAAGTACCAGTTACGCACTGGGGTCGATGTAATCGACTTAATCCCTTTGTCTGTCCTTGTTTGTCCCCTCTGTGTTTAGCCCCTTGTGGGCAATAAAAAATAAGAAACGTTAGCACGCCGAGCGAAATGCTTAGCGGTACTTCGTCTGTCTTTACGTTCTGAGTTCAAATTCTGCCAAGGTCGACTGTGTTTTCATCCTTTCTCGGTCGATAAATTACGTACCAGTTGCGTATGGGGGTCGATCTAATCGAGTGGCCCCCTCCCCCAAAATTTCGGGCCTTGTGCCTAGAGTAGAATAGAATGTGCAAATATCGGCAGTTTGCAGTGAATGGGCATTGTAAAAACTGTACAACGTCAGAGAATATATACAGAAAATATATACAATATGGATTAATTTCTGAAGGATTATGTATTAATTGCTAAGTCCACATACAACAAATCCGGAACACAAATGATTGCCAAATTCCATTGAGTGAACATATAGAGAAATGTGGTCAGAAAATGTTCCTAATTTTTCTTCCCACAAACTATATGACACAAGTGAGGTTGCAAGAAAGATGAGAGGAAAACGGTTTATTTAAACGTACAAACCTGTTTTGAAAGGAAATAACAACAATAATATAACAACCAGTTAATGATGTGGATTAATGAATATAAACAAGTTACAGAATATCGGTATGCCTAGCAACCCATGATGTTTAAGAGCATGTGGATTGATCAAAAAGGTAATCTAAAAATTCAGCTTGTTGGAACGTTCTAAGAGGTACTAAGAACTCGGTGGGAAGCAAGCTACGTACCACACAGCCACGCCTGCGTCTCTCTCTCCCTCTCTCTCTCTCTCTCTCTCTCTCTCTCTCTCTCTATATATATATATATATATACACATACATACATACATACATACATACATACACACACAGACACGAAACTAGACATCTAATGTGAGATTCTCGATCCGGTTATTGGGCAGTTTCTTCCCCTGTCTGGTTATGTCTATTCATTTACACTCTTCTTACAGGAGTACTTAATACCTATTTCCAACAATATAGGTGTCCCGGCCCCATTAGTCACATTTAGTAACAACTGAATTTTTTTCTTTATGGTATTATCTCGCGCCTAGCTGCTTATATTAATTTCTTGTATACGCATTAGCATTCTGATAAATCATCCATAGACCTCTATGGTAAATGTGTATTTACTGACTGGTGGAATTAAACTACACCCGCTGATTGGACGGCTCTCATTAACGAAGAGTACGGAAATATGCGAAACAAGACGTCTAGTCTGAGAGATTCTCGATTCTGTCATGGGGCGGTTTCTTCCCTTGTCAGCGTATGTGTATATATTTGCCCTCTTCCGACAGCACCAGAAGTATTCCATTCCTATTTTTAGCAATGTAAGTTTATCGGCACACTTAGTCACTATATGGTATTATATTGTACGTAATATGACTTGCATCTCAGAATTCTTTTAAATTATCACCTCAAAACTCTGATTGACTCTGATAACTAGTTAACTAGTGTCTACAGAAAATGTTTACAATCTTCTATATTGAATACCTTTCCCTCTTTGTAGACATACCAATACATACACATACACACACACATCACACACATATACACACGCACACTCATATAATATTATCTGGGTATTCACATACATAATTGTGCGTGTGAGCAGAAATAGAGGATATCAATGAAAGTCAGAACATACAACCACGCAGAATACATTAAATATTTCATCGCTATACGTGTAAAGAATACAAGGAAGAATGTAAATGCAGATATACATGTCTTATTCTTACTATATTTCTCACGAATGCTAAAATTATTAATGCTTTCTGATAGTGTTCAGAGATGACGCTTATGATCTTGTTTCGTTTTTCCTGTATTTTTGATTTATAAAAATACTACAGTCATATCAAAGTAGCACCTTATCAAGATATACAATATTCCCAATGGAGAGACTAAATATAAATCAGGTCATCCTATAAGTTCTGTTCGATTTTACCTCTTTTAAAATTGCATGAAACTTAATAGTATTTTAGAATGTCCAATGAAATTAAAAAATATTTTTATGCATTTGAGTACATTTAAACTAATTAAATATTATTTTACAGAATAACAGAATTAAAATTTCTTTCATTAAAACCCTTTCTAACATGGAAGTATCCAAAGAGCATTTGAGGCACATAATGCTTTATGAGTACAAAAAAAGAAACTCTGCAGCCGAAGCGACTCGAAACATACACTCAGTTATGGGAAAGAACGCTTGAATGAAAGAACTTGCAGAAGATGGTTTGCAAAATGCAGAAGTGGGGATTTCAGCCTTGAAGATGAAGATCGAACAGGACGTTCAGTTGAGTTTGATGATAAGCTCCTCGAGGCATTACTTGAAGAAAATCCTGCATTATCAGTTGAAGAATTGGCAATAAAGCTTAGTTCAAATCATACAACTGTTCATCGTTATCTTCAAGAACTTGGAAAGGTTCCTAAACTTGGAAAATGGGTGCCTCATGAATTGTCCGATAGCAACCGCAAATCCCGTGTTGACATCTGGAAATAAATATTCTTCTCTCTATCTGGTGGGATTGCAAATGAGTAATTCACTTTGAATTGTTACCACCTAATGCAACAATCAATGCTCAAGTCTACTGTCAGCAGTTAGAGCGTTTGAACCAAGCTTTGAAGAAAAAAAGACCCGCTTTATTGAATCGAAAAGGGGTGATGTTTCATCAGGACAACGCGCGACCCCACACTGCAAAGATCACATCACAGAAGGTCGAAGAGCTTGGTTGGGAAAACATTCCTTATCCACCTCATTCTCCCGGCCTTGCTCCTTCAGACTACCATTTGTTTCGTAGTTTACAGAATCATTTGGGGGACATAATTTTTGCAAGGCAGGAGGAGTTCGAAACTGACACTTCAGAGTTCTTCGCTTTGGGATAAAAAATCTTGTAAATAGATGGAAGGAAATCATAGATAATCAGGGAAAGTACATTGATGATTATATTTTAATTAAATATACATTTAATCACTTGTTTTCTTGGTTCAAAATTCGGACAGAACTTATGGGATGACATGATATATATATATATATATATATATATATATATA
>NC_068993.1:31215754-31216459 GCF_001194135.2 Octopus bimaculoides
TATATATATATATATATGTACATATATATGGTTAAGGTGTTGCACTAACGATTGCGAGATCATGCGTTCGATTCCCAGACCAGGCGTTGCGTTGGGTTCTGGGCAAAACACTTCATTTTACGTTGCTCTAGCATCACTTCGGTATGTGACATGTGACATCCCGTTGCATCTGTACAGGTAAAGTCGATTTCATTGAGTTAGTGAACTTATGTCTACACAAACGTTTCATCACTATAATGTGGTTGTTCGGTAAGAAAGTGTTGAACCCTCATACGTCGTCTGACGACAGAAGAGTCCATTTTATATATTCTTCTATATTTAAGATATGAGGAATTACGTACATCATTTGGATTTCCACAATTGACGGATATTTGTCCTCATCTTGTTTGTTGTTAACACAACGTTTCGGCTGATATACCCTCTAGCCTCTATCATGTGACTTGGGGAAGTTTCGAACCTGGGTTCCCATTCCTAAGGTATTTTTTGATGTTGTTGTTGTTGTTATTACTATTATTATTATTATTATTATTATTATTATTATTATTATTATTATTATTATTATTGTTATTATTATTATTATTATTCAGATCGCTGCGTGGAATCGATTCCTGATTAATAATAATAATAATAATAATAATAATAATGATAATAATAATAATAATAATAATAATAATAATAATAATAATAATAATAATAATAAATACA
>NC_068993.1:31217681-31220294 GCF_001194135.2 Octopus bimaculoides
AGTAACCATAAGAGCACCACAGCAAACCACAGCACATACCCAAGGCGCACAGATTTGCGCTCGGTAGTGAAGTGAAAGCACGTTATAAAAATAAAACTACTGAACAATAATAATAATAATAATAATAATAATAATAATAATGATAATAATAATAATTATAATAATAATAATGATAACAACAACAACAACAACATCGAAAAATACCTTACGAATTGAGAAACCAGGTTCGAAATTTCTCCAATACACCTTGAAGGTTGGAGGGTATATCAGCCGAAACGTTGTGTTAACAACAAACAAGATGAGGACAAATATCCGTCAATTGTAAATAATGTAAATAATGTACATTTTATATATATGTGTATACACCCACACTGAGTATATACATTCATGTATATGTATATGATGGACTGTTCTGTCAAAGACGACGTATGAGCGTTCAGCTTTTGCCGAACGACCTCCACAAATGATTTGTTTATCGTGATCAAATGTTCGTGCAGCACATTAGCTCACTCTCTCTCCATCAAATCGACGTTGTCTGAACAGGTGCACTGGGTATCACGCGTCAGGTGCCCAAGTGGTCTCAGAAAAATGCGAGATGAAGTGTTTTGCTTCAGAACACAACGCACCGCCCGGTCTTGGAATTGAAATCATGATCAAGCAATCGTGAGTGCAACACTGTAACTCACACACGCGCGCTCCCACACACATGTATGTGTGTGTATAACAGATATGTGTGTGTGTGTGTGTGTGTGTGTGTGTGTGTGTGCATTATTGCATTCTAATTTGTGAAATGAGTAAAGCAAAGTTCATTCATTATATTATACGTTGTTGCTTTTGTTAGGGGTTTGGTGAGGAATGGTTATTAAATTTTCGTGCCAATCAAAATCATTAAAGAATGAAACACACTGAGGCAGTTTGTAGGCCACTTCTACAGACAATGTGAAACAGACAAATATGTCTAATGATAAATAATGAAAATAAACCACAATATAAATTTGTATCAGGGAGGAAAAAAATAGTTGCATAGAGAGAACAATTCTAGCGTTATTTAGGTGGAATGCATCTACACAGAGCAGAATGAAGTAGAGATAAGTAAAATGTAGGCATGCACATGTGTGCCGTTCTCCTCGCAAACACAGCTGCATATGCACGCGCGTGTGCACACACACAGAACCAAATATTTTAGTTAAAACATTTCGAAATTATTACCGGATTGTATAAACAAGTGCTCTGTCGAAAAAGGAGTCAAGAAAATATTTATAAAGCAAGGTTGCTTTTATCTTAAATTGCCTACTAAAGACAGATGAGTAGTGGTGATATCTGTCGAATAGTTAGTCTGCCAGTGGTTGTATATATTTGCATGAAAGTGAAAAATTATTTGAAAGTATAATAAAGTATAAATGTATTTGCTCGAGAACATATCGAGATCTTGTAAATGTTACTATGGCAGGTATTCGAAGTTTGTTGAACATGAGCGCCCATTTATTCAGGCTTTGTCTCTATTTCTTATATTCTTTTGAGCATGGGTCTTCATTCATCTAAATCTTCTTATTTGAAACTGTATTCTACTCATTGTTCATTACCTCCTGTTTTTACATATTTGTCTTTATTGATAACAACTTCATCTAATGGATCAAATACCGTCTCCATTATCCAAAGATTATTGCCTCATCCTCAAAATACAGACAGTCGCAATCTTCCGCAGTATTCCTAATGGTAACCAGTGCAGTAGGACGGGACATATTTCGAAATGATTAAATGATGTTCTCCATTCCCCTAGAAATAGGAGTAAAATACCAGCCCATACTAACCCTAACCCTACAGTCTTAATCCACTTAATGTTTATAATAAAATTTAATCTAATCTTGATATAGACGTACACGATCATTTTGCATTGTTTAGTGCGAGCGAGAAAATCGTTGAGAATGGGATTTAGGTGGAGGATAAAGTGTAAGGTGGAACGTGCAACGGATGAGCAGCAGGAAAAAAAGGTGGAGTAAGTGAGAGGGAGAAGGCGGTCAAGGGTGAGTATTCTGGAGAGATTAGAACGAATGGTGGAACGCATAAGGCGCCAGGAAATGGTACGGAGTAGGAGTAAGATGGCAGAAGCAGAATGGAAGGTAGGTTGGAAATAGATGCGAAAAAAAAAATGGGGAGGAAGGCAGCGCCGGAGAAAGGACATGTAACTAGAGAAGCGTGTTGTTTTGAAAATGAAAAGAGAAAGATTAATACAAGGTTGAGAGCAGCGGAAAGGAAACGTGGTAAAGGCGTTTTTGAGGCGGTGGTGAAGGTGGAGGTAGGATTTCTAACTAGGCACGCTGTGAAAAAAAAAGAGAAAAGACAAAAAAGAGAGAAAATTGGATAAAAAGCAAAGAAAAAGAGAGATAGTTAGAATGGAGAGAGAATGGCAAAGTTATTAATGTACGGAATTTAAAAGTTCAGAAAGTTCATATGTCGTGGTCGATTAGAGCGATTTATATTAACGAAAGTAGCCAGTAAGATCCATGGAGGTAGAGACCGAAACACATATACATACATACATACATACATACATACATACATACATACATAAATACATACATATATACATACATACAAACATATATATATATA
>NC_068993.1:31220486-31230363 GCF_001194135.2 Octopus bimaculoides
GTTACCTTCTTGTCAAAGACTGTATTACTTAATATGGATGTGTTTATGCAAACTTATATATATATGGGGTTGTCCAGAAAGTTCCTGCCGATTTTTAAAGGAAACAAAAAGGTCAATAAATACTTGCCATTACATTTTTAATCAACTAAATATGAACCATTTGTTGCACGATGCATCTCCATCTGTCCTTTAACTGGAAAATACCCTCTTTCCAGAATTCAGGTGGTTTCGTGGCAAAGAATTCATCAAGGTATCTTTTTACGTCATCCAAGAAATTGAAATGTTTACCATTAAGACTATTCTGCAGAGACCTGAATAAGTGTAAATCCGAAGGAGAAATATCTGGTGAATATGGAGTTGTGGGGTAACACATTCCAGCTCAGCTGGGATGTGTTATCCAGCTTTAGTCTGGCTCCCAATTTTTGTCTGGCTCCCAAAGAAACGTGCGGTCTTGCATTATCATGTTGGTAAAACAACACCCTTTCTGTTGGCCAATTCTGGACGTTTCTCTTGAATTGCTGCTTTTAACTCGTCCAGTTGTGTGCAGTATTTCTCAGAATTAATTGTTTGGTTACTTGTGAGAAGCTCATAGTACAGAATTCCTTTCCAATCCCACTAAACACAAAGCAAGACTTTTTTTAGAGTGAAGACCCGCTTTTGGGGTGGCTAAGGGTGGCTCATGTCACTTATTCCAGGATCGCTTTCTCTGAACATTTCGGTAGATAATCCATTTCTCATCACCTGTCACAATTTGCTTTTAAAAAGGTGCGTTTTCATTCCGTTTATAAAGCGAATCACAGATGGCAATGCGATCTCAAAGGTTCTTCTCACTCAACTCATGTGGTACCCAAGCATCGTAGCGACTTGTGTACCCAAGCTTTACCAGGTCCTCATGAAACGACGGAGTTTGATAGGTTGAGGCTTTCCGCCAATGCTCGGGGTGTGCAATGCGGGTTATTCTCATTTAATGACTTGATTTGGTCATTAGTGGATGGTCTGACTTGATTTGGTCTGTAGTGGATGATCTGCCTGATCGCACTTTATCAATAAGGCTACAAGGTTCCAGCTCGGAACCTTCCGAACCACTTCCGTACAGTTCTTTCGGATAAAGAAACATCACCGTAAACTGCGCATATTTCTTTGGTTGCTTGTGAGGCAGTTTTCCCTTTATGGAAAAACAAAAGCATCAAGTGCCGAAAATGAACTTTCTTATTTTCCATTTTAAAGAGTTACAGAATTAACACAGGTTATAAGAGCATAAACCTTCTCCCAGGAAAAGATAGCTTATACTAAATGGAGGTGTAGTGAAATCCTATTTAATGGATTCAAACATGTTCTAAAATATGTCGAAATGTAAGCTACTGTGAATCGTCCCGAACTTTCCGGACAACCCAATATATATATATATATATATATATACCTTTTTTATCTAAGCTGAAAATAATCACAAAACTATGATGGTTGATAGTTGTCATCAAAGCTATAATAAAATTGTGATGACACATCTAATATATGATTAGATATAATCCAATTTGACGAATAACCGTTTGAATTTGATTGGATAACATATTTTCAAAACAGAACCAGTGTACATTCACACACGAATAGAAGTACATGCACGCACATACACGCTCATACATAGAGGCGTATATAAATATATACAGACGCATTTACATACATACATACATACATACATACATACATACATACATACATACATATATGTGTGTGTGTGTATGCGTGTGTGTGTGTATGAAAATTTATATATATATATATATACATACTACCCACCTTCGAGGCATCCACAAAGGAATAGCGAGAGAGTGACAGAGACAGACAGACAGACAGACAGACACAACAGACAGACAGATAGGCAGACAAACAGACTATCTGAAGACTATGGAAACATCTACAAATCATTTCACTTAATTTTTGTCTCTCCAATTTAATTGTTTTTCTTATGTTACTCTGAATTGAAAAAGTTTAAAAGACAGAAACTTGCACTAAAATGTACTTCATGATAAAATAATTTTAGCATTTTCTACTGTTGTGTGGAAGTAGAGCACCCCTATTCGGTTGGTCCCTAATGGACTGTGCAACAATATAACTGGATCTTCGCAGAGAATGTGGGGAGAGTCGGTGAGCTGTGTAAAGCCGCGAGTTCCCGTTGTGTTTGAGTTGCATTTGAGTTCGCTCGATGTGAGTTTTGTTGTATTGCATTGTTAATTTACTGAATTGTTGAACTGTTATTAACTGGAATTGCTGGAATTGTTGTTAACTGGCTTTTATTTTTTTCATCCCCATTTATGGATGACGTTATGAAAAATACTGTCATGGAAAGTAAACCAACGGGGAGTTACGCTGCGCTGACCGGCAAAGGCCTGTCAGTAGAGGTACCTGAAATCGAATTAAAAGAGAATAATTTTAGAAAATATAATGGTTTGCTGAAGGAGGAAGGGGACAGCCTGAGGTTGACGCCCCCTAAAGAAATACTTGAAAAAACTTTGAAAAAACGACAATTATTTATAGAACATTGAATGTGACAACGGTAAAAAGTTGATGCAGAAGTGGAGGAAGCGGTAGAGGAAGGTCTACGAGAGGTAAAGGCTATTACGATATATTACAGGAGGGAAAAATACGGTAGGGTGGAGGTACGCTTCATAAGCGAAGAAGAAACGAGGAAACACTCCACTGTGCCTTTGAGATCAGCCGAGTGGGCACTGCTACCTACTTACTATGGCAAACGTGCAGCCAGAGTAAGAATAAGTAGAGTGGCCCAGAAATTGATGAGGCGTGGCTGGTGGCAGCCATCCTCTAAAACTCAGAGGAAGACGCTCAGGTGTTGAACAAATCGAGTACGACGGCGGTACACTGATGGGGGTTTGGACTGGAGGTGTCGGTCCATATCAGCCTGTCGGATCTTCATAAAATTGCAGAAGAGCTGGTGCTACCAGATGAGACATGATTAAGAATCGTCATGATTGCTAAGTGCAATGGTGAGGAAATTTATTCCAGGCTGGATTTGTTAGATGTCTTCCTCCAGCTATTGGTAGACGAGGAATGTGCTAAAAGTATTAACAATTAATACTCATAAAGGGCTGTACCGTTTTAAAAGCCTGCCATTTGGAGTTAAGGTCGCACCAGCAATATTTCAGCAAGTGATGGACACTATGTTAGCAGATTGTGAGTTTGCGGTCCCATAATTGGATGAGATATTGATCAAAAGTGAATCGAGGGACCAGCATATTGAACATAGAAAAATGTCTCTAAAAGAATAAGTGACTATGGATTTAAAGTAAGTGAAAATAAACGTGATGTTTTCTAACAAAAATAAAATACTTGGGACGAAATGGAACTGGACAAACCAATGTCAGAAAGTATTCGGGGAATTAGAAATGAACTTAGCATCAGAGTTATCAGTAACTCATTCCGTCCCAAACCTGAAAATAAATGTAGCATCGGATGCCAGTGAATAAGGTATAGGAGCTGTGATATTGCATACATTTAATGATGGTAAAATCAAAGCTATTTCACATGCATCAAGAGTTTTCCTAATAGTAGAAAAAACTACAGCCAGATCGAAAAAGAGCCTTTATCATAAATTTCCGCAGTAAAGAAATTTCAGAAATTCCTACACGGCAGGAAGTTTACACTGCAAGCTGATCACCGACCGTTACTGTCTATTTTCGTTTCGAAAAAGGGTATCGCCACGCATTCAGCAAACCGTTTGCAGCGCTGAGGACTACCCTGTTGAATTATGATTTTCAGATGGAGTTTTTGGCATCAGATATAATGGGACACGAAGACGAGTTGTCTAGACTAATTCCAAAATATAGGGAACCTTTTGAAGACACAGTGATTGTATCGTTAAAATTAGAAATGGAACTCAAGCGCATTTTGTGCAATATAGTACGTGATTTGCCGGTAACGCTAGAAGAAATTAAATTAAAATGGGAAAAAATATGCTCATAAATAAGATTTTTAAAATTCTGTTGGAAAGAAATACGAAAAGTAATATAAATTAGCGGAATGCAGGTTCAAAGCATTATCCAGTATGTAATAATGTATTATTAGAATACCTGAAGTACTGCAAAACAGAGTATTAAAAGACTTACATGTAGGACATCCGGCGATTGCTCGGACGAAAAGCCTCATGAGGAGTTACATGTATTGGCCGAATATGAACTAACAAATTCAGAGACTGATAAAGCAATGAAGGGAATGCGCTATGGCAGCAACAACTCTCCTAGTGCAGATACACTCGTAGCCAAAAGTGGATTCAGCATGGTCTAGAAAGCATGTGGATTTCGCAGGACCAATAAAAAGTTCATCGTGGTGGATAGCTATTCTAAATAGCCTGAAGTATGTAAATGCTCAAGGTCAATCACAAATGTGACTATTGACTTCTTGGAAGAATTGTTCGCTCGTTATAGGGTGCCACATGCGATTGTGTCAGATAATGGCACACAATTCATGGCTAAGGTTTATAGAAGATGTCTGTTTCTATGTGGTTATTGACCATTTTAACTAGGATGTCAAGAAAAGGGAGTTGTGTACTGCTGTGTTCCATGGTGAATTGTATGTTGCTATTAATATCGTTAAGCATTATTTTGAAATCGAGGAGTTTGTCCATGCTGTCTTTCCAAACTATAAAGCAATCCTCCAAATACCTCTTCCAGTTCTCCTTTAAATAGCAATGAAAAGAGTTGCCATATTTTTGTTATGATGATTGATATATTTTAAGCTCTAGGTAACCCATTACAAGGTTCGCAATCACTGGCGCAGCTCGGGTTCCCATTGCAATTCCACATTTTTGTCGATAGTAAGCTGTATCGAACATGAAATAGTTGTTCAGCAGGATGAATTTGAGTGCTGCGATTATGAATCTGTGGCTGATGCACCCTGGGATCTCTTGTGGGTATTTTTCTAGCCAGAAGGTGATCGCTTCTATACCATAATCGTATGGCATATTGGTGTACAAATTCACCACATCGAATGATACTAACAGGGTTCCTTTACTTATTGTCTTCGGGGGGTGGTTTAGCATTTCTAAGTCATCCCTGATGAAGCTTTTAACATATTTTAGAAACGGTTTGAGTAAGGTTTAAACACACTTTCCAAGCGTTGACCATCTGAATGTTTCTTTAATTCGTTGTAGATTTCCTCATCTATGTTTTTAAATTTTTGTTCATTGCTTAGCGCTCTAAGCTTATGGAGTTCTATCTCTGTCTTCATTTTTTCCAGTCTTAGTTTCTCACTTAATTGTCTTCGTTGGTCCTGTTCGTTTGGAATGCGTTTAATTTGGAATTTATGGGGCAGTGTCTTTAAAGTGTCTTTAAACTGTGGAAAACAGCTTGTGAAACTGAAGAAACAAGCTCCATACAACGCTGGGAAAAACAAGCCAATTTCTTTATTAACTACGAAGCACAGTTCAACATAGAATACGCATCGGAGAACCCCTTCGCGAAGAAAAATAAACCAAAGCAATACACAGAAATGAACCCACGCTTATCTAACACAAACCACAGACGGTCAAGGGGAAACAACTCCACCGACCTAACCTCTTACATCTCAAAATAACTTACTAACAACAATCAGGAATTCAGCCCACAATAGAAAATCTGGTCGTAATTCTCATGGCATCCTACATACAAATCAAAGGTTCCATCGAAACCTTCAAACTAACCTAAAATTTTGGGAACCAATTACTACCAATCTACCTCCATCATCTCACAATAAATGGAAGAATTTACCTCCGAGACTTAACCCTCAACATGGTTACTTCAATCATTCAATAAGACACAACCTAACTAGACAACTTAACTTCTCCCTCCACCCACATTACAATGTTAAAAATAAATTTAACCCTAACCACATCAACCATAGACAATATAACAACCCTCAGTACAACCATAATCTAGCCCGCTTCACAGCCATTCCACCACCAACATATTACCACGGACACACTTTACACCCTTTTTCTCCCCAGCAAACCAAACACAATAGAGACTTTCCACAACAATCCACCTGCTACAACAATTTTTTAGACTTAAATCAGAGAAACAGAGATGTGAAATGGAACAAAATGTACAAGAACAACCGAAAATAATCAACTTATCAAAGAAGATCCTAAGTGCTACACAAACTAGAATTCTAGCAAGAGGTTTAAAGTTTACTCCAACTCCTCGCAGATCGAACCCAAATGAAATTAAGGATAACACTATGGATTTCTGCCGAAAATTACGCCTCACAGAAGCACTTCACACCTACACCAGCGAAGATGGGTCTATAGTAAAAAACAAAAGTGAATATTGTCCTACAAAGGGCAGAAATAAAGCACTTGATGATTTTGTGAACACATTACCAGTTTGCCTTTTAATACTCTACAAAAACAACGAATTAAAATCCAGCCTTAATATAAATGAATGGAAAGACCTAATTGAGTTTAAAAATGATTTAAACCTCACCATTACAGAAGCCGACAAAGGAAGTGCGGTAGTGGTGATGGACACAGAGTACTACAAAAAGTTAATACTCTCCATGTTGGAAAATAATACTTACTATGAGATGATAGTACAATACAACCTACAGAACACTCTTAAAAACCTATCCTTCTTACTTCAAGTACATGCAAAAACGTCAAATTAAACATGAAATTGACTATTTATCCAATTTTAAATACAGACCTAGTCTATTCTATGGATTACCTAAAATACACAAGAATCCATATATTTGTAAAGCTTGCAAAGTTTCTCCAAGCCTCTGCATTAATATTTTCTCCCCCTACTGACCTCAAACTGAGACCCATCATTGCTGGCCCTACTTGTGAAACCCACCCTTTGAGCAACTTCCTCGACATCTTACTCAAACCGTTTCTAAAATATGTTAAAAGCTTCATCAGGGATGACTTAGATATGCTAAACCACCCCCCGAAGACAATAAGTAAAGGAACCCTGTTAGTATCATTCGATGTGGTGAATTTGTACACCAATATGCCATACGATTATGGTATAGAAGCGATCACCTTCTGGCTAGAAAAATACCCACAAGAGATCCCAGGGTGCATCAGCCACAGATTCATAATCGCAGCACTCAAATTCATCCTACTGAACAACTATTTCATGTTCGATACAGCTTACTATCGACAAAAATGTAGAATTGCAATGGGAACCCGAGCTGCGCCAGTAATTGCGAACCTTGTAATTGGTTACCTAGAGCTTAAAATATATCAATCATCATTACAAAAATATGGCAACTCTTTTCA
Source organism: Octopus bimaculoides (assembly GCF_001194135.2). Taxonomy (NCBI): domain Eukaryota; kingdom Metazoa; phylum Mollusca; class Cephalopoda; order Octopoda; family Octopodidae; genus Octopus; species Octopus bimaculoides. Next base: position 31,227,751 of record NC_068993.1, read on the forward strand.
TTGTTATTTAAAGGAGAACTGGAAGAGGTATTTGGAGGATTGCTTTATATTTTGGAAATACAGCATGGACAAACTCAAAATAATGCTTAACAATATTAATAGCAACATACAATTCACCATGGAACACAGCAGTACACAACTCCCTTTTCTTGACATCCTAGTTAAAATGGTCAATAATCACATAGAAACAGACATCTTCTATAAACCTACATATTCTAAACAATACCTATTATTCAACTCATGCCACCCCAAACACATAAAATTTAGTATATCTTATAATCTGCCGAAAAGAATCTGTACTATAGTTTCGAACTCCTATACTCGTGAACGAAGACTCCTTGAACTCAGATCAATACTACTCAAAATACATTACACAATATCTTTAATAAATGATGCAATCAAACGAGCTAAGTAAATAGACATACAAACATTAAGGGATGTCAACCGAAATGCTAAACCAGACTTAAAAATACACCCATACATCTCCACACATAACCCTAGAAACAACGAAGCCTTTAACGTTATCATCCAAAATCTTCCCATCCTCATAAGAGATTAAACAATGAAAAAATTTTAGACTCACACAAAATTATCAAAAGTAAAATGTAACCTAAATCACTGAAAAAAATATTAACCAGCGCAAGACTATATCCATTAACAACAGAACCAGAAGTGAAAAAATGTGGTCGACTTAACTGTGGTACTTGCCCCCACCTTTTGGAGGGTTCGTAGTTCTACTTTAAAGAAAGTGAAATGTTTAAGTTTAAATCAAATTTCACCTGTGCCTCGGAAAATCTAATCTATGCCATTACATGCTTAGGGTGCAGTAATAACTATACTGGCCAAACAGGAATATCAATCCGTAGAAGAACTACTCTCCACAAAGAACAAATCCGCCACCCACATTACAAACAGATACAGGTCTGTGGACACATAAAAAGGTGTGCGAGGAATCTTAATCCTAATTTCCTATTTTTTCCCTTCTATCAATGTTCACAAAACACACCAACACAACAAAGAATGAATAAAGAGGCAATTTTCATTGATAAATACCTTCCTCAACTAAATATGAACACATAACATAATATAGAACACTACTAATCTTCCATTTAGTATCACTAACTCCCATACATCCCATACACCATTCACATTAGAAATCCAGATCTACACTAATTGCACCAAATCCAGAACTACTTACCTCCCTTACACATAAACTTTTTACTAAGGGACTAATAGACTTGACACCGTTCAGAATTCGGTGTGCACTCAAAGCAATGATTGTAATATTATGAAGCCGGTATGCTTTTAAATCTCTTTAACAAGTCACAATAATGACTTTTATTACCTTTATTCCTACCTCATTTCATATAATTGTATATATCTATCGTTACTTTTCATAAAAAAAGCCTTAACTTTTTTTATCTCCAATGTGCATTTTCGCTTATTTTTCTGCTTACTTTCCCCTTACATTTCCACGTGTAGTGTCTATTTTGTTTTTGTAACATATTTCTATTATATATATATATATATATATTTATATATATATATATATGTATATATTTATATATATATATATGTATATATATATATATATATATGTGTGTGTGTTGTGTATGTATTTATATATGCATGATTGTATATCCTTATGTTTTAAGTGTATGTTTTTTCTATCACTTGTAAATTTATAATATCTTTCTCCTTCTTATATTCGTTTTTGTTCCTATTTAAGCCGGACTTAAAGAAATGATTGCGAGAATCGAGAAAATATCAAATACGCATGATCGTTATCTCAGCCATAAGAAAAAAAATCATGGTAGTAGGAAAAGAGAATGTACGGAAAATACTGTATCAGAAAATCATGATTCCTGAGACAGATTGAAAAAGTACATTTGATATAAGGAGCAATTGATTATATTGACCTAAATACTTGACTGGTATTACTTTTATCAATCGAAAACGCGAGATAGCGGTGGGACGACAGTGAATTTGATGCAAAGAATACAAGGCACTTCGTGACTCTCGTAAAACTAACACCTCAGTGAATCAACACACACATGCATACACACGCAAGTGTGTTTGAGTGTGTGGGTGTGGGTGTGGAGTGGGTATAGGTGAGAGAGAGACAGGGAGACAAAGGGACAGTGTGTTAAATAGAACATATTCCTAGTCTAAAGATATAATGCAAATACAATTTTGCCGAGAAATTTCATAGATAATATGTAGGCGAGATAATTTATTATAAAGAACCAATGGAAGAAGACGAAACATTATTAAACTTTAAGATATTTTAGCTTGATAACATTTCTCGAAAACGTTGTTTTATTTCCATTGTTTCTCATTATTTAACTTATTAAAGTTTGAAGAAACTTTGGTATTTAATCAAGAATGCTTCATTTAAATGCCATAAACATTACAACTTCTTTTCCATTTCTCAATTTGTTTATATAATATGTGGATTTATATCAGCGTAGGCGGTCTGTGTGGTAAAAATCTTTCTTTTCATTGTCATGATCCGAGTTCAGTCATACTGCTTGTATTCTACTGTAACCTCAGACAAACCAAAGCCTGGTCAGTTATTTTAGATGGAAATTGAAAGTAGACCATCGTGTATAT
>NC_068993.1:31230741-31231789 GCF_001194135.2 Octopus bimaculoides
TATATATATATAGATAGATAGATAGATAGTAACGTAGATGGATCGGGACTTCTGTATTTGAGCAGGACCTCTGTGTTCGGGTGGTGTCTTGGGTTGTAGGTTGTCCATATTTGGACTGTTACAAATTCACTATAATTGCGTACTACATCACGAAAATAGTTCAAGACATTTGAGAAATTAGTGAACTATGCACCATGCTACCAAATAGCTAAAGCCTTTTGAGAAAGTAGTTGACTTGAACCTCATGTGTCGAGATAACATGTAAGTGGTAATAATTTATTTTATATTATCTTTTAAACAGTTATATATTTTGCTATAATCGTAACAAGATTTTAATAATAATAATTGTTAAGTATAGGTATTCTGTTATTAGTTTCTGTTTTATTAAGGATATTTTAGTATTATCTATTCAATAACTGGTGTAAGCTTCACAATAAAACATGTAAGGATAACGACTATATAATACGTATGGAGTGTTTTAATAATTAACTTTTGGGATATGATATAGTGTTAATCACTAGAATTATATTATTAGTTAACTTAAGTTCAATCGAGTTTGTTTTGTTATGGAAGGAATAAAATATAAAATCTTTCACTGTTATATTAATAACTATGGAAGAATCGTAGGAGACTAGTGGGAATATTGTCTATATGGACTTCAAAGGTCAAGTTGCTATTTAGTTAGATAATTTAGGAGTTATTTATAGGTTTATTTATAGAATTATTAATTTACCGATACTGTTTTTGTACGTAGGTTAAATTTGGTTTCTTTGTTGTAGTTTAATTATTAATATTAATGTTTAATCCTTCCTAGATTTAAGATTGGATGAATGTGGTGATATTTAAAATATGCTTGTTCCCAAGCAACACTTATTTTAGCGTTGTTAACACCACCGGCTTGAATAGTACTTCCCAGGTGTGGAAACCATATTGATTTCCGTGGGGCAACTGATGATGGAGGTGTGTTGGATTGTTGGTATGGCGGCTATTGCATGTGCAGAATAGTTTTATAAGGCATCCAGTTGATATATATATATATATATATATA
>NC_068993.1:31231829-31233645 GCF_001194135.2 Octopus bimaculoides
TGTGTGTGTGTGTGTGTGTGTGTATATCTATGTGTGTGTGCGTGTGTGAGTGTATGCAAAATAGTGGGTTTGTATATATATATATATACAGTTAATTCGAGGAAGTTTTATCCTCATTAGGGATTATATAACCCAAGGTATTCCCCTGGTTAATCCCTATCATATAATGCAAAAGTCACTGGTATATGTTGGGGATTATCGAAATTATATATTATCGATATCGAAGGAAGAAGTAAAAGGAGAAAACATTGATGTATGAATAATTCATTTGTATGTTATAAGATGATGAAAATTTCTTTTAAAAAACATAACAGTACAAATAAATTGACTACAAGTTGTAAAGCTAAAAAATTAAAATTAAGGAACCTACATTTATGCTTCATTCCTATCATTTAATTGATCAGATTTTCTAAGCATTTGGCTAAATGCTAAGAAGTGTATCATATTCTAACTATATGGGGGTTGGACTTTTTCAGGGTTAATTCTGAACTAATGGATACATACAGAATATTAATGAGTTGAAGAAGTTAAAATCTATATACAGCAAGTGTATCTATGTGATGGGTTCTACATATTCGTGAATATACCATATATTAGAAAACAAATATATAAAATATTCTTTTATTCTTTCATTTGTTTCAGTTATTTGGACAACCGCCTTTAGTCGGGCAAGTCGACTCCAGGACTTATTCATTGTAAGCCTAGTACTTAATCTATTGGTCTCTTTTTGCTGAACCGCTACGTTACGGTGACCTAAACACACCAGGATCGTTGTCAAGCGATGTCGGGGTGGAGGGAACAAACACACACAGACACAAACATATATATATATATATATATATATAGGACGGGTTTATTTCAGTTTCAGTCATACAAATCCACTCACAAGGCTTTGGTCGGCCCGAGGCTATAGTAAGAAGTCACTTGGCCAAGGAATATTTCTTGAACTACCACCGGCGTTCTTGTGTTTAAAAAAAACATTCAAACCATTCTTTGCAGAGAACGGTTATCGTTTAGAAAAACTGAAGAAATGCCTAGTCCACGGCAGATATGAAACCTATGGTTTTTTGTAAACTATAAAGTTACACATACAAAAATTAACAACTTACTCTATATTTTGTAGGGTACGGTCTTCTCCTGATTTATGATATTGTAACAAATATATATATATATATATATAAAGGGCATTAGCTGTGTAGTAATGCCTCACGCTTCGAGGGACTAAATAAGTCAAGAACTACCAAAAAATAAGCAACATATTTACTGAAAAAATGATGAATTTTTTTCATTATGAAATTTTTTTCATTATTTTTTTCTTTTGAGGTTTTTTTCACGCTGACTACTTGATAAATTCATATAAAGAATTTATCCTATATTATATTATAAATAATTAGAATATATTCAGTGCTGAATATTATTCTGTATAAGCACATGTTACTGAGATGCAACCGGATAAATTCAAATCTCTTTCAGGGATATATAATTATGAACAGAAATCATCGTGCGGTGGTGGCTACATCGTGGTATGTTGATTCTTGTTTATTTTTATGCATCTCGACCATACATGTACTGATGAACAAAAGAATGCAGGTTACTTCACAGTTTTTCTGTATTTGATTGAGAAACCAGCGGTTTACCGTTAAGTTAAATGTTTTTAAAAGATAACTTTTGAAAGCTGCATTCCCTCGCTTTCAGTAAATATGTTGCTTATTTTTTGGTAGTTTTTTTACTTATTTAGTCCCTCGAAGCGTGAGGCATTACTACACAGTTAATACCCTTTATATAAATGATTTATATATTTATGAAAAAATGATGA
>NC_068993.1:31234656-31235333 GCF_001194135.2 Octopus bimaculoides
TAAGAGTAACACGGATAGTTGTTGTTGCCAAACAACGGCACTAATTTTATTCAAGAGAAAAGATCCCATGACACCATTGGTTACATTCCCCGGCAGTAATTGTTTTCACCGCAATAGATGTCAGTGATTGGTTGAAATTTCCGAAATACGACAATTTTTTTACATGAAATAACTTCGAATACAAAATTTTTTATCTGTTCTATAACACAAAATATACAAGTATACGAAGTTTGAAAGTGTTTCGGTACCAAAAACACTACATAAAATATTAATAAAAAGTGTTTCCCGTCAAATCAGAAATATCCCAGCGTCCACCACCACCACAACAACAACTTCACCGGCAGCTATCAGAACTACAGCCATCACAACTTCAGCAATTACAACTCCAGCAACAATAATCACAGTGAAAACAGCTTCAGTTACAACAGCAACAAAAAACACAATGATAACAACAACAGCAGCAGCAACAACAAGAGCAGCAGCAACAACAACGGCAGCATCGACTGAAATGAGAATAACCGAGCTGGTGCCGCAAAGACTGGAGCCGTCAGCGGCCAAACAAATGTCAAAGCACAACAGAAAGAATTAAGACATAAGCTCGAATTAGGCAATCGACTTTTTAAACATACGCACACTGTTAGAAATTCGATTTCAAATGCGTATATATATATATATAT
>NC_068993.1:31236529-31241045 GCF_001194135.2 Octopus bimaculoides
TGTGTGTGTGTGTGTGTGTGTGTACATATATTACATGCATATATGTATACGTTTTAGTCGACTCTCATAAATGAAAGCAATATCGAATCTTATCACTAACACAGCGGCGGAAATCCTTATTTTTCTTTGCCTTGTCTTCGCTCAAAAGGAGTATTAACGATGTGCTACCTGCCTTTAGCAACTTGTAATGAATGGCGTTAGAACTCATTTCCTTATAGTCACGTTTCTGTCAGATCAATTTATCTTTTGAGCAACATAACACGATGACGTATTTTTCTGACCTCTTCAGGAACATCTTGACAACTGAATATGCGCGATCTTTATTTTAATCATAATGTTCACCACCAAACTTGTTTATCAATTCCGAAAACTAAACCAAAATGTCTATATAAAGCTCAATCATACAAACTTTTTCTTCATTCGTCTTTTTCCATACACATGAATAATTGTAAAGGGAAATAACTGTATGACATCCTGTTATTCTAGTTAGTTGTATTTTTACTATTTCTATTGGTATCAAACTTAGCATACCACTCATTTCTAAACATTTCCATTTCTAATTATGTTACTTAGCCTTTGATAAAATTCCTTAGAGCCTGGTTGCAGAAATGAAAGCATAAAAAAAACAAGTTAGTATATGTCTCATCAATGACATTAGATGTTTACAATTGTGTAGACTATGGTTTGCTTCTTTCCTCTACAACCGTATAGGTTTGCTAGTCTTTTCATTTTTTTATACATACAAAATAAAAATATCAATTGTATTAGAGTTATCATCTCTTTTCTCATTATATTTCTTTAACACTATCTCCCGTGTGGTCGACTCTCAACTCAGTGTTTGATTCCTCTTGTCCTTCATGTCTTCTATCAAATTATTACGGCTGTTATCGCCTTCATCAAAGTAACAAACTCCTACTTTAGGTACGAAGTGCAGTGTTTCCTAACCTTTTCACTACCGAGGACCCCTTTTATTTAAAAGAGTTACCCCCACGAACCCCAGGTTATTGTAAGGTCTGTCAGCTTAACATTTACACGGACTCCCAGTACTATCTTTGCGGACCACCAAGGATCCGCGGATCACAGGTTGGGAAACCACTGACATAGAATAAGAGCTCTGTTACAATGATTACTTGATTGTAGATAAATACACAATTATGAAGCATTATTTCTATTTTAATAAGCAGAGATGAGATATAGCTCTAAGTCATTGTTTATTTTTCATAGAAGATTACTTCCAAAAGATAGCAACAATGTGGCTAAGTCAATAGAGTGAGAGTATGCACATGAAGTTTATGACTAATATCGAGTGGCTGTAAAAATAGTCTCCTCCTCTAAAACCCTACAGTATTTCACTATTTCTAACCTATTTCATGTCAGAGATTATAGGGAAGGTGCAGCAGTTTTTTCTTTTCTGGAAAAAAACAGGATTTTAGCCGATATCAATATTCAGAGAAGGTGGGAAGAAGAGAGAGAGAGAGAGAGAGAGAGAGAGACAGAGAGAGAGAGAGAGAGACAGAGAAAGTTAACAAAAACGTGCTGGATGAATATCATAATCTTCTCTAAAATACAGTTTGTAATAGAATTTTGCAACGATAGGCTTTTGGGGGAGCAGATTGCGACTATGTGGATAAAAGTTTTAAACATATTAACGCATAATAGTAGCCTTATTATCAGTCCGAATATGCTTGAAACCTGTTCGAACAGGTGAACAAGCTAGTCACCGCGTTATGTCACGGAAAGTATAACCTGTTTGTTGACAAATGGTGTGTGTATACACCTATATCAGCTCTAACCGCCACCTACCTAGACCGTGAGATGCAAGCATTTCGGAGTAGTTATCTCCTCTTCGGTCACGGACACCAAAAAGGCGTGCCTCAAGCATATTCGGACAGGAATTTATTTACAGTGAGCCGCCGCACAGCGTTACCAATCGCCGTATGGTAACTGGAAAAGCGTAAGAGAATTAGTCTCGTAATTTAGCTCGTAGCGCCCCCTCTGTGGTGTCTGTGACCGAAGAGGAAATAAGTAGTCTAAAATGCTTGCATCTCACGGTCTGGGTAGGTGGCACTGCGTGCTGATATAGCTGTATACACACCATTTGTCAACAAACGGGATATATTTTCCATGATAAAACGCAGTGAGTAGCTTGTTCCCCAGTTCGAACGTGCCTCAAGCATATTCGGACTGATAATAGCATCACTATTTTACTTATCACTGCGTAGCGCTCCTCCTCTAAAATATTAACGTATATATATTGCAAATACGAGGTGGTATGAAAGAGTTCCCGGTTTGGCTATGTTTAACAAAACAAATAACTTATTTACTTAACTTTAAATGTCATCTCCTTCGAACTAGTCACCTTGCACAGGAATACACCGGCCCCAACGTTCCTGCCACTTTTAGAATCCGGCCTGGAATTCGTTTTCCTTAAGCGAGTCGAAGACCTTCTGTTCTTGATGTCGACAACGGTGTTAAAAAGGCAACCTTTGAGCTGCATTTTCATCTTGAAGAAGAGATGGCAATCAGCAGGTGCTAAATCTGGCGGAAGCGATACCATGTTGTTTTTGGTGAGAAATTCACGAGTGAGGAGGGCTCGGTGACAGGGTCTTGAAAAATCCAGGCATTAGGATTGCCTGCTCAGACCCATACGACAATCCAATAACATCAGCAATGTCATTGATTGTCCTCCGATGATCTTCATGCACAAGATGATGAATTTTCTGCACAATTTTCTGCCAGATCTTCCAGATACCTCATCCTATTTCATGGACATCTTTCCGATTTTGAAGCACTCGTGCCACTTCAAACGTTACGTACGACCCATTCCCTTGCCGTCGTAAGCTTGCTGTAGCATGCTGAATATCTCTGTAACAGACATCCAAAGTTTAACGCAAAATTTCACGTTGACACTTTGTTCCAATTTCCTGTCTGTGACAAAACAAAAATCGCAAACTACAGCATACATGTGATTAGAAAAATACAAATTTCACAACTTAAGAAGTAAACACAGCCATGCCACTTGGCACACTGCTTCATGAAGGACACTGCCAACTCTCACTACGCACATGACTGTGTGTGCTGCCATCTGTTGAGGCACTACAGAACTAGTCCAGGAACGTTTTGATACCAACTCGTATACAAATGAAAAGTTTGTTTTATTTAATGTTAAGGAAATATTTGTTATCAAAAAATTAGTATTAAATTCATCATTTTTTTATAAGCACCAAGAAAATTGATAAAAGATAAATGATAATTATATATGTTTACTATATTTCTTGATATTGCACATTGTAGCAAAAGTATACTTCCAAAGTCAACTGTCCTTTGACGGGTAAAACTCTAATTACTATATAAGTCTTGTTACCTAGAGTGCTGAATTCGCATCCGCCCAATGACTACTATATAATAAGAGATTACTAAGCATCATATAGATAATAGTAATAGACATAATTTGTAGCACGATGCTATCATGTTACCAATAACGTTTCTGTCACAACCGCGAATCAGATAAAAAGAAAACGTTAGACTTTCTAATTACACATATATAGCAGGGTGTGGGACAGTATAATCATGATAGAATAAATTAGCATACATAATTAATTGCTACATTACTTTGTTATGTGCGTCACAACTTTTCTCAATATCCATGTGTGTGTGTGTGGACACAAACACACACACACACACACATACATACACACACACACACACACACACACACATACATACACACACACACACATACACACACATAAGGCGGCGAGCTGGCAGAAGCGTTAGCACGCCGGCGGAAATGCTTAGCGGTATTTCGTCTGCCGCTACGTTCTGAGTTCAAATTCTGCCGAGGTCGACTTTGCCTTTCATCCTTTCGGGGTCGATTAAATAAGTACCAGTTACGCACTGGGGTCGGTATAATCGACTTAATCCGTTTCTCTATCCTTGTTTGTCCCCTCTGTGTGTAGCCCCTTGTGGGTAGTAAAGAAATAACACACATACACACACACATATACAAGTAGGGATACATAATTAAGAAGTTTGCTTCCCAAATATGTAGCTTCGGGTTCACTCCCCTTACATGGTAACTTGAGCAAAGTTTCTTCTAGAATAGCCATGGGCCACCTGTAGCTTTCTGTGTGTATTTGGAAGACGGAAACTGAAAGAGACATGCCGAATATATGTTCTCCTCCCACCCACCTCTCCCCTCCTGCTCCGACTCCTACTTCTCTGTACTTCTCTTCACTCCTACTTCTCTTTACCCCTACTCTTTCTCTTTTCTCTCTTACTATCTCTCTCTCACTCTCTTCTCTCTTACTCTCTTTCTCTCTCTCTTCCTCTCTTTCTCCTCGCGTTCTCCCTTCTCCCATACCCACCTTCCCCTCTCTTATATCCACCTTCCCTTTCCCCTTCATCGTCAACCCTTCCCCCTTCATCGTCAACTCTCTCACATAAGGTCATCCCACCCCAACACACTCCTATTCTACCTTCTCACCCCACCCCATCCAATTCCTTACACTCACCC
>NC_068993.1:31241722-31243616 GCF_001194135.2 Octopus bimaculoides
TATAAGTCTGTATGTATGCATGTATGTATATATGCATGTATGTATATATGCATGTATATCGGTTCACAGGACTGTTGATATTTTTTAATACCTGTTTCCCAACTCGAGAATTTTCTTCACGCACACTGCAAACTGTAGTGAAAATGGCCTTTTGCGTTTCCGATATCTCCCGACTGATTTAAAGCACTTTTAATTCACAACATAATTTTCATATGCTTACAACATATTGTGTTGTAGCCTCGCTGCACCGAATGTGTCGAATAAATAGTCTCCATCGATCTTATATATGGATGCTGTGACTTCCAAAAGCATTTCAGAATTGATTTTGTTGGCCTTCGGTGCTGATGATAGCCAAGTGTCATCGGTCCGCAGAGAGCGTCCTGTCAAATAGCTTTTGTACAGGAGTAAGTATATCCCAAACATAGGTGAATATATATAAAAGTTATTTTGTTATAAACATATGTGCGTGAGCATTATGTCTACGGATGTATATATGTGTGTGTGTGTTGTGGGTGTTGTCAATGTTGTGCGTGTGTGTGTGAGTGCGTGTGAATGTCTGTGTGCATGCGCGCGCGCATTTGTCTAACTGGGCTGTCCGGTTACTGCGTTCTTCATGCTTTGGAGAATTAGATAAATATTACTACTTTGAAAATGAGTAATTCTATCGATGGAAAGTTCATCTCGCCGTTGCCTATCTGCCTCAACGAATTTCGAGTGTGAATGTGTGAGTGTGTGCACACGCACGCGCGCGTGTGTGTTGTTTACGAGTGAATTCCAAAACAAGATACATTAGCGCAAGTATGTGATATTAATACGTACTCTTTGATCACACAAAATCATCTAATAAAAAAGGAAACGTTAACTGACGAACAAACAGAAGCAACAGAGGTCTCGCACACATGCACACACACACACAGTGTCATAAACACAGTCATACACACAATCACAAATACACAAAGGAACGCACCCACTCTCACACACTCGCACACAAAGACGCACGCACACAAACATACAGACATACACACGCGCGCGCGCGCGCACGCATACACATCATGCGTACGCGCATTATCTACAATGACTGTAATACACAAGCAATAGTGGGTTGCAACATTTCTCGCCTGCAGATGAGAGAAGGAAACCTGAGTTAGGAAGCAAACATTCAGTTAAAACAAAAAAGATACTGCATCTACTGGACGCTCTGTCCTCATTCTCCCGACATATTTAAACGTACATACATATACATGGTGGTTGTCTACTCCTTATTCAGAGTTTGACCACCTCCTGTACCTACACCTCAGCACCATCATGGCATCTGATGTGGTTTTGTAAACCAGACAATATTTTGAAAAGGCACCCCCTATAGATTGCATATCCTATTTGGACCACCAAGAGCTGCAGTTAAGTTCTGATCTTTGTGTATCTTAAAATGTCTTTTGAGGCCTCTGTTAGATTTGCAGACCTTCTGGCATACATTGAACTAAAAGGTGTGCACAAGCATATAGGTAGAATAGGAGGTAGAGGTTTGTTTTCGATGGGGTTGCAAATGAGATTTGAGCCCAGCAAAAGAAAAGCATGGTCTGTCACAAAATGTACACGAATCAAAATCACCTCCTCCTACCAACAGCGAGTGTCTTCCACCATCCATGACCTCATCTCCTTTTCTGCTCTCCACCCCCACCGCCACCAACCTAATCGTCCGAACACCCCGTACCTCCACCATCTGTTTCTTTCTCAAAATACATAAACCCGACAACACTGGCCGCCCTATCGTTTCTGCCTATAATTGCCCCACCGAACTCATTTCCAAATAACTTGACCGCATCCTGTCCCCTTCAGTTTTGTCCTCCCATCCCACATACACAACACTAATCACGCCCTTCATCTCTACAATTCC
>NC_068993.1:31244717-31246288 GCF_001194135.2 Octopus bimaculoides
ACAAACATACAGCACACATGCATGGACATATACACACACGCACACACGCGCACATACGCACACACACACATGCACAAACACACACGCATACATACACACATACACGCATACATACACACATACACACGTACACAAACGCACACACACATACACACGCACAGGAATGCACCGATACTCCCACACACATCCACCTCCCCCCACACACACCTCATGCATACATGTATACACACACGCATACACACACACACGTAGACAAATACACTCGTACACATAACTACACGCACACACAAACACATGCATACACGCGCAAATAGCGCACCTATACCCCCTACACAATCTTCCGTTCACGCACACAGCCCAAAACAACACACACATACATACACAGTTACACACTCACATACACTCACACGCACACACATGTATACGCACGAACACACATACACACACGCACACGCAAATGAACCTACGCATACCTCCCATACACACACAGCACACACTCATACATACACGCACACAATTATACATACATGTACATACTAACGCTCATACAAGCACACACACTCGCTTACAATACACAGAATAAGGTACACAATAACAGACACAACGACACGCGTAACCAGATACCTACAAGTACACACACATACAAACACACACACTGCAAACAAAACACACATACACGTACACACACATACTTCAAACTACCAGCAGTACCTTTCTACTAACCATTGTCCTACGCCCATGTGTAGGTAGATACACAACAGACAGCCACTCCTACCAAAATTCTTACTTTCAATTCTTCCTATGACCTTAAACGATACTAAGTCCTACCACACACATACATAAACAGCCACAACCATTCACACACACACACACATACACACACACACACACACACACACACACACACATACACACACACATACAGGCGCACGCACGCACCTACAGGTGTTATCATCACATCCACACAAACACACTGCTCACACACACATACAAACAGATACCACCTTCTCTTGTACTCTCCTGTCTTTGAAAGAAGTTTTTCTTCACCCATTTCCTTCCGGTCATTTCAATATGTGACTGTGTGTGTATCGTTAGCGATTTTCTTTCTCTGTCTTCCCTTCTATGGGCTTTTTCTATATTTCTGATGAAGAGCTCCGCTCGAAACGTGAAGTCTTCTTTCTTTTCTTTCCATTCCAATAACACTGTACTTATTCCACGTCCTCGCGTTGTTTTTTTCTTGCTTGTTCATGATTGGATTGACTATATATATATATATATATATATATATATTATGCTGTCGAGGGTTCCAGTTGATACGATCAACGGAACAGCCTGCTCGTGAAATTAACGTGCAAGTGGCTGAGCACTCCACAGACACGTGTACCCTTAACGTAGTTCTCGGGGATATTCAGCGTGATACAAGGCTGGCCCTTTGAATTACAGGCACAACAGAAAGAGAAAGACAGAGTGAGAGAAAGTTGTGGTGAAAGACTACCGCATGGTTCGCTACCATCCCCTGCCGGAGCCTCGTGGAGCTTTAGGTGTTTTCGCTCAACAAACACTGACAACAC
>NC_068993.1:31248809-31253186 GCF_001194135.2 Octopus bimaculoides
TGTACGTATACACTAGTACACACACATTACTCTAAATTCCATTAAAGTGAATTATAGTTTAATTATAAAATTATTATTTGCAAAATATCGTGAAAAGCCGTTAAGCTTTTCATTTAGAACACTATTTCTTTAACATAAAAATATGAAAGTAGCATATCAAAATACTACTTTCTTTACACGAAACAATAAACAAACGTCAATGAAAGCATTAATAGACTTCACCAAACATAGACGACTTAGTCTAGGGATTTATGATCATTCGACAACTTCTCAAAATTCTCAACAAAGGAACTAAAATAAAAGATTCAGTTAATTCAAGAATTTGAATTTCATGGAATAGTAAGATAACGTGAACATTTCCTACCAACAAATTTATTAAATTAGAGTTTTGTAAAATAGATTAGCAGAGATCAAAGGCTCAAGACAAGCATAAAAACCATGAATATTAAACAGATCATGGTGACTTTAAATTAAGGAATTAATTTTTCCGTCACAGTGCCTGAATCCTAATGGAAATGATTTGTAACCTCTCTATTTATATACGTACATATATACGTACATATACAAACATATACATATGTGTATGTATTAATAATACTTTATAATGAAAATAAAGAAAAACAATTTTCAAATCAAAATTGATTCTGAAAGTATAACCGAATTTAAATAAATATTCTGGTATACAAGCGAACAATGTCAGTTTGTCAATATTTGAATGTATGAAGGCGGTGAGCTGGCAGAATTTTTAGCACACCAGATAAAAAGCTTATCTGCCTTATATGCATCTTTACGTTCTCAGTTCAAATTTCACCGAGGTCACGTGTGCATTTCCTCCCCTTTTTGTATTGATAAAATAAGTACCGGCTGGGGACTGACGTCAATGTAATGGACTTAATAATTTGCCTGAAATTGCTGGCCTTATACTAAAATTGGAATCTGAGCAACAGGTTTCAAACATACATTCATGAATATATATACATATATACATACATACATACATACATACATACATACATACATACATACATACATACATACATACATACATACATACACGAGTGAGTGAACTAACGAAAGTAAAGAACACTCAAAAGATTTAGTTAGTTTTACATGTATTATTTAAAAGTTTGATTCCGTTTCCGTGCTACTTCAAGTTTCGCGGGCTCCTAACGTAGTCTGACTCCCTCAGGATTTACCTATGTTTGTGCGTGTGCGACGGTAGGCCGATTCCTTCAGGTATCTGTGTGTGTGTAAGATGGTATCCCAGCATACGATCGCTCTAGACCTCATTACACTATCACATTCCTTCCTTCCAAGGTAGCCTCGGAGCACAAAGTACCCACATATCTGATGTGGATACGGGGAAGACAAGAATGCACACTGACGAAAATACAAGATATAGCCGTAAATTATAGGGTTGCTTCAAACAGACCAGAATTCTAACCATAACTCGAAATTGGAAGTTGGTATTCGTTGTTTTCGGTCATAATTGCCATTAAGTATTTCTGCATAGTTAGTGATTTTGTGGAATGCACACTCACAACGTCATTACAAAGTCTCTCTTTGTAGATATTGTCGCATGCATTGTGGTATATCATAGATCTTTGATCTCGAACAAATCAGGGGACGATGAAGCGTTTGGCAAAGGATAGGTCTGAATATGTAAGGAACAACAAATAACCACTCTACAATTGTACTGATTACAGGTCGATGAGGGTTAGAAATGAATAGATAGCCTAAACAAGAGACTTCGCTGCACAAATCTGTTGGGCAGGGATCTAGAATAAGAAGCCTAAATTTGCCTACTCATCCACTCGATTCCTGGACGGAATTACATCTCCTTTTCAGACATCCAAATAGTGGATGGTCATAGAAGCAAAATATACACCACCAAGGATTGTCACGTGGGCATAAAAAACTGTATGGTGTCGGCAACTTCACTAGCCGATGCGAGCGTTGATTCACTGTCATATCCAACGAACTGAAGATGATCTATAATGTTGATATTGCTACACTGAGTGACAGAAGACTACTTGGGGAGAATTGTTTTAACGAAGTTGGTAAAGAATAAGTCTTCTGGAAGAGATAGTACGAGGAAATGTGAGAAAACGTCTACTGTGAAAACTGACTGACATATATAACAATAGTGGACATCCCACATCACATATTAAAATGTTAGTAGTGGGCTCTTTAGAAGAATGCAAAATGAACTTGACATGTGCAGTTTCTACGATACAATAAAGAAGTTTCAAGGCCCCAGATTTCCCGTATAGAAACATTCAGTTCATTTCTAACGAGTAGTGAAAGCTAGGTTGTGACACTTCAGCCTGCTTCTAATTCAAAAGAAATATGTAGATCCGAAAGTCATGGAGAAATTTTGTAAAAAGTCTATCATTCACAATCTTGCCAAAGCAAGAGCGTTTCTACCAGATTATATTCCAGAGTTCTTGGAGAGTTGTTAAATATATACAAGACCCCTTCCTTGAGACTCAAAAAACTTGGAGAAAATATTGCAATGAAAACGTTACTAACATCATGGCCACCTAAAGCAAAAAAGGAGACAAATCTGTTTATTTTAATAGTAGAACAAACAATTTTGTCCATTGCTGGCAAATTCCCGTACAATTCTGCCTAAAAGGCTAGTACAGTCCGTATTAGACAATCTTACACGATAAGCTACATTGTGGCTTCTATAGAGACAGATACAGGGTGAACATAAACTTCGTTGTTAGGCGACTCCAGAACAAATGCTGGTAACAACACCATGATCTGTTCATTGCATTAGAAGATCTTTCAGATGCTTTTGATATAGTAAGCAAAGGATTTCTGTAGGATGTTGCTGGAAACTTTGCTTTCCAACCCAAATTTGTGAATCTATTATGGTAATTCCCAAAAGGTGTAAGTATTCGTGCTTCGGAATAAGTAACATGAAACAGAAAACACACACACTGATTAAGTTGACATCTGTTTAAGGTTAAAAAAACATAAAATAAAAACCAATCCGGAACAAAGCGTTACTAAACTACAAGGGAACTACATCTATTAAACATATAATATAAAAATAAAAATAAGATAAATCATTTTCCCTAAACGATAAAACAAAGACGAACTAAACTTAACAAACTGAAGTTACTAGCATAGAATCCAATTAAATATAGTTACAAACATTAAAAAATCATCGGGAAAATATAATCAAAAGAATAAAATACCTCCATTAAGAAAATCAATCACAGCGAATGGATTGCTGTTATTAAACATAATAATAAATTAAATGAAAGGAAATAAAGAAAAACAACACTACAAACTAAAAAGTTATCAAACATAAGTAAAATGAACTAAACGTACCAAAATAACTCACCACATGAAAAACCAAAGTTCTCAAGTGGTCCCAGTCAATCGTTGTCACGGAAACCCTGCAAGTACTCCGAAGAGCAAGTGACGACGTACACAATAGGACCTGACGACACGCAAAAAGATAATAAAGTTCCAATATAGGAACTTCAAAACACAATCTGATGAGGTACACCCCATTGTAAAACATCAACACTTAATGTCAACGTAAAGTGAAATTATGCATTTCGAAAATTTACACTAAGATAAACAAAACATTAAGAGATAATATACTTATATATTGATTTCAAACTTTCGCACAGGGCTAGGGTCTTCGGGCGAGGGCGCTAGTCAATTACATCGACCCCACTTCTCATCTAGGACTTATTTTACCGACCCCGAAATGATGAAAGGCAAAGTCCCGATTATCGGAATTTGATTTCAGAACGTAAAAATGGACGAAATATTGTCCGCCGCACTAAGCATATTGTCCGCTGTGCTAACAGTTCTGCCGGCCCGCGGCCTTAAATTTTCTTAACATATTAATTTGTCTTTCCTGGTCGCAAAATTTTTAATCAACAGTATCTTCATGCATCCCTGCCCCTTTCCTCCATACGCTTCGTCAAACGCTTACATTTATTTCTAAATAAATCTGCAGTATTTGATATTCTACCATACTGGTTGTAGAGTGCGTTATTCTTATTTTTAATGCAATTCGACTCATTGCTCAGGGCATAGAAGAACATTGAAAATCGAAGATATCAGTTTTATTATAAACATCAGATACATTTTTGTTACACACACATAATTGAATCAAATATATTCGAGTCGAATAAAATGCATACACATATATGCTTATATACATATGTGTGTGCGTGTATGTGTGTGTGTGTGTGTGTATGTGTATGTGTGTGTATGTGTGTGTATATATATGTGTGTATATATTTGTATATATATATGTACATATATATATGTATATATATATGTGTGTGTACATATATATATATATATTTATATATATATATATATATATATATATATATATAT
>NC_068993.1:31253335-31256496 GCF_001194135.2 Octopus bimaculoides
CATTGTACGTGCATGGCAGTGTTGTTTTCATCTCAGCTCATTTCCTCATTTTGCTACCTACCGATCGGTTAGGAAATATCGCTAACGAACACTATATTAAAATACACAAGTGTATTCAATAAATTTGCAAATACATACATGCATACATACATACACCATTCATTGTAAATACATACGAGCACACATACGTACACACACGTATATACCTTCAAATACACACGCGCGCGCACGCACACACAGACACACACTCCCACACACACAGCCATACACACCCACACACAAACAAATGTGAAACTAGCTCCTAGAAAATAACCCTGCAGTAAATATTTAAAATTACTCTTCAGTACACGCCGGATATTTTATTTGATAATTAAATAGCAATATCAATCTTCACTGATCATTTTACTCCCTTTCTCTCTCTCTCTCTCTCGCTCTCTCTCAGTCTCTCTCTCAGTCTCTCTCTTAGTCTCTCTCTCAGTCTCTCGCTCAGTCTATCTCGCTTGCTCTCTCGCTCTCTCTCTCTCAATCAATCTATCTCACTCACTCATTCTCACTCTCTCACTCACTCTACATATGGATCTAGTGAGCACTAGAATTAGTAGAGAATCTTCAGTTAGCATCACTGTCTTTCTCAATAACAATCTCAGAAGGACGTTCATAGAGTAAAAGTAGAATGTGAATCCCCTAAATAACATATCGTTCCTGTTTTCTCTCTCCACTTCCCAGAGTATTTTGGGAGGTGGACACAATCTGCTGTTTATCTCCGAAATCCAACCAATGAAATTATCTGGTAACAAAGAGCTGCGTCTAGGGGCGTAGACTAACATCACAAAACCTAAAGTCATAGAGGCAATTAACGAGCTGAATTGTGATAAGGCTGTTGCTGTGTATGAAATTCGGCCTGGGATAGTAAATGCCTTCATTAAAGGAGATATTCTCTGGTTAACCCCTATACTAAGGTGGGATGAAAAGTTCATGGGCTAACTATGAAAGAATGATGGTAGAGTTATGAAATATTGTACGCATTACTTCAACTTCTTTTCTCAATAAATTAACTTTTTTCTTAATTGTTTCTTTACAGGTAAACTGATACCTGACTCTTCAAATAAGACTTCAAGTGTAACTCGTAGCGACTTCTCTTGTTAATGGACAAAATTTAGCCTCGCATTTTTATCAAGTACCTACATAAAAAGGTTTTAGCCCTCCAAAGATATTCATGATCACATAATTGCCACATTAGTGGATGATGCTTCAGCTTTATCAATAGTGCAAAAGTGGGAGGCCGAATTTAGGAGGAGAAAGGAGATCCTTTAAGATGATCCTAGATGCGGACGTCCTGAACCCGCCACGACTGAGAAAGACCTTGATCGTGTTCGCCACATACTGATGGATAACCATTGCCATTAGCATGTTTTATACGAGAGTAGCGAATATTCTTCACAGTGAACTTTGCACTACGGTAGGTACCACGTCTTTTGATACTTGATCAGAAGTGTACGAGCCTGATCACATCATAAAAAAATCTAACTGGTTTCTTTCAACGTTTCCTAACCCAGGATGAGAGATGGTTTCATCACTTTGAGCCAGAGACAAAGGGACAATCCATGCAGACTAAACACTGCCAAAGACTTTTCATTTTCAGGGAAGGTGCTAGCTTCAATTTTAGGGATACAGAAAGCATTTATTGACTATATTCAAAAGAGCAACGCCATCAATGGAGACGCAACATAACCAGAATCTACAGCAAGTCTTCTTCAAGAAATCATACAAAAACTGCCAAGTGGTATGCACTTGTTTTGCAGACCATGAAAAGGCATACTACCTCGTGCTGTGAAAGTTGTGTGGAGAATTTTTCAGGAGTTTGAGATTAATGCGAAACTTTTGGTTGCCGTAAAATCCCTAGACGAATCCCCAGTTCTTTGTGTTCGGGTAAATAGTGCTAGATCGAAACATTTCTACGTAAATTTTGGACATCAACAGGGGTACATGTTTTTAACACACCTTTTTCTAATTTTTATTCACCGTTGTGAAAGTGATATCACAATCGGTGGTTTTAGAATCGGATGATATTTGCAGAAAACACGGTGCTACATGGCTCATCAGAAGATTATAATTATAATTAAGATTAAAACGAATGAAATAGGATAAACTAATTACTTACGGAAAGAAAGCAGGAGGGAGTGGAGACAGACAGACATATAGAAAGAAAGAAAGAAAGAAAGAAAGAAAGAAAGAAAGAAAGAAAGAAAGACAGGAAGAAAGAAAGGAAGAAAGAAAGAAAGAAAGAAAGAAAGGAAAGAAGAGAGAAAGAGAAGAAAGGGGGAGAAAGAATGAAAAGAGGGAAGAATAAAAGGAAAGGAAAAGAAAGAAGAGAGAAAGAATGAAAGGAAAAGGGGAGAAAGAGAAGAGAAAGAAAGAAGAAAAAAAATGAGAACGCTTTGAAGAACATAGGTTTTCTCTAGAATTTCTCTGAAAAGCAACGACATGACAACAGTTGAAGCATATTTTATTATTAACGTGTCCAAGAATGGTTGAAGAACAAATACATACAAAGCGAACAAGGAAGCGTCAATATCACAGTAGTTCGACCTTCCAGTAATAGCAGTCAAATCTTTTCTCAATCATACATTGACTACTGGAATTTACACATTGGGTAATGTAGTACTTGTGGGTCACATTTGGAACACCTTTGCACAAAAATCTTCCCACTGATGATACAACAGGGGTTACACACCGCCAAAAGCAACAACAACAAGAGCAATACCATATTTCATTCCAGATATTTCTTCAGCAAGTCTTTGATCACTACATCGATCTTATGCGGTTAACTGCGTAAACAAAATAAACTGAAGACCAACAAGAAAGAAGCCACAGCTATCTGTATGTTTGAGCACATGTTCATATCGTAATACCAGCATATATACATACATATATACACATATCCCTGTATATATATATATATATATATATATATATATATACTTGCAAAAAAGGACGTGTGCGTTCAATAATGTAATAATACAAAGAATATATATACATGTATACACACATATATGTACATACTTACATCTACATTTGTATATATATGCATATCAGGGTACAGGACGTTAGAACAATGAACTACAGACAACGGAACGAACACATAGGAAAACGGAAAGCCA
>NC_068993.1:31256877-31259350 GCF_001194135.2 Octopus bimaculoides
GACAGATAGATAAATAGATAGATAGATAGATAGATAGATAGATAGATAGATAGACAGTCCTCTATCTTTCTATCTATCCCTCTGTCCTGGCCTCTACTTCACTGCTATACCCTTCTGTCCCTTCCTCCTTGTCATAAACGATGAAAGCTTATTATTTTATGTACTAAATGTTTCTCGCCACCATTCAATATTTCACGCATAATTCTCTTACATATTTACATATTTTACATATTAACCTCTATGAAAGCATAGATTTTAAATTTAACGGAGAATAAAGGTAAGTCTCATGTTCAGCACATTTATCGCGAAAAAGTTTAGCAGATTTGTGACTTGACATTCAAAGTATGAAGATATGAATAATTACATGACTAACTGCAAACACAGAAAATTGTATCAATTAATGGCTTTGCTGATAGGTAATGAGATAAATGATTAAATAAATGCCAACTATATATTGGCATTTGTTACCATAATTAACTCTCATATATTTTATGCTTATATTTATTTTTTATCATTTTCCCAGCAGCCATTTGTAACTAACTTCTAGGTGCTACAATTTATAGCTCTGATTTAAGAGATGATATCAAATGCAAATTGAATTAATCTTTGATGCATACATTTACACACACATGCACACATTGTTAAGGGTCGATTACCTCCCTCTCTACTTTCCCAAGTTTACAAGTCCAAAAGTTCTCATTAATAATATAAGCTATTTGTCACAAGAGTAACGAAATTAATTTACATAATGTCACATTGCTGCCGCTTAGGAATTAATGGTAAAGTATCAATAAAGTGTGGTTATTAATAAATGCGTCTACGCATATCACATACGGTTTAATAAAGAGGTGTAGGTTTGGCGGCGTGGCTGCGAAGTTCACTTTCTACAGTCAGATGGTGTTTGAGTTCAGTTCCATTGCCTGTCACTTACGGGGAGTGTCTTTTGCTATTGTTCCCAACCAGCATGTTTTTAAGTGAACTTGGGAGACGGAATACGACCCCTCTTCGTATTGAAGTTGTATGCGGTTAATTTACATGAACGTTAAGAGGTGGACGACATTGGTGATGAGGGAATCCATTAGAGCCTAGAACGAAACATGAGGATTTCTGATAATGAAAATCAAAATTGACGAGGGAAAATAGCACTAATCAAGAGTGACAGATAGTAGATTCAAATGCAATCACTTCAGCAGGGACTTGTGCAGACGATATGGTGTTAAAAATACCGAAATAAGATGTTCTATGGCTTGGGAGAATAACGGATGCTTCTGTGTGTGTGTGTGCGTGTGTGCGTGTGTATGTGTGTATGTATGTGTATGTGTGTGTGTGTGTATGTGCCTGTGTGTGTGTCAGTGGCTATGTTTGTAGCTATGTGTGCGCGCCTTTTTACCTCTCACTACTCGAGAACCGCAGTAGGTTTGTTTACGTCCCTGTAATAAAACGCTTCGAATAAAAGACACTGATGAAAAATAAGTACCAAAATTATAATTAAGTACTAAGGCTGATTTGAGTGCATTCATTCTTGAAGGTGATGCTCTAATATGTGTATAGTTAAATGGTAGAAAAGAGTAAAAGAATATATTTAACTTCAACAACTAAAATCGAAGAACTCTCGACTAGTTTCGTCTCTTATTAAAGAGTCAATATTGATCGACTACCTAACCTAACAGCTGGAACTGTGTATACACAATGAAAAATATTGCGTGCATGTGTATGTGTGTGTGTGTGTGTGTGTGTGTGTGTGTGAGAGAGAGAGAGAGAGAGAGACAGACAGAGAGAGAGACAGAGAGACAGAGACAGAAAGAGAGAGAGAGAGACGAGAGAAGTGAAAGAGAACATAGATTGGCAAAAACGTAAGCGTGTGAGAGTATTTGTGGAAATGTATTTGGAATTCCGTTTTGTTACTATTCATAATGCTGAGCACCATCACCTGTTGCGGTATACAGATAAC
The DNA here is from genome assembly GCF_001194135.2 of Octopus bimaculoides. Taxonomy (NCBI): domain Eukaryota; kingdom Metazoa; phylum Mollusca; class Cephalopoda; order Octopoda; family Octopodidae; genus Octopus; species Octopus bimaculoides. The sequence continues at coordinate 31,258,829 of NC_068993.1, forward strand.
GATAAATCAATTGCATCTACCTAACACTAATAAATTATTCATTCACACTATGGTATTCCTTACTAAGACTAATTTGAACACAAATTATTTATGTGTTGTCCTTTGAGGTACGCCAGTAGCTTTTAACACATACTAATTAAATGCGCTTTGGTCGCAGTACCATGAACGATTCTTCGCTGTTTAACCTTTTGGGACTTACTTTATTTCGTACTAAACATTTTGTCGTACGGGATAAATGGATATCCTCTAAGGATTATGGAAAGTTGTAAATAGTCGGTGATGCTTAGGTTAAAGTCTCTCACTGTTAGATAAGTTCTGAACTATGACGCTCTTAGTATATTCACCAACCGCACACACATAAGCATTAGACACCCACATACACACGCATGGACACAGATTTTACTTGGAAGAATTTTCAAAATAGCTGTCATCCTGAGAATACGATGTGGTTAAATAAATACATATTTCTCTGTTGTAACTTCATGACCTTCATGGAGTATGTGTTTGTGTGTGGGTATATAT
>NC_068993.1:31261164-31262332 GCF_001194135.2 Octopus bimaculoides
GATAGAGACACACACACAGTCAAATAGTCAGACGGGCAGTCAGAGAAATAGACAGGCAGACAGACAGATAGGTAGACAGACATTTCGATAGATAGATAGATCGATCGATCGATAGATAGATAGATAGATAGATAGATAGATAGATAGATAGATAGATAGATAGATAGCACGGACGGATTGACAGACGGAAAGAAAGGCAGGCAGAGAAATGCTCTGTCTAGTAACACACAAACGCATCAAGCTGCACCTTAGTTTAATAGTGAAAGCATAAATGTTCTCCACATAAATGGAAGAAAATAATAAGGAACTTAGCATATACCTATACGCTCATAGTTATGTTAAAATAACCTGTCTGATCATTTAGAGGATTTTGCAACTTTTGAACATCTTCAGTTGGGGTAGAAATGAGATGGGTTCGTAGCTTGACTCTTTATTATAACTATTAGTCGACAGTAGCAAATGGATGTAAACGACTAGCTACAAAACGTTCAGGGAGCGAGTCTATTTATATATAATGTAGAAGAGAAAAATTATTTCTAGCACTTTGGAGCGATTTATGTAGAATCAAGAAGCACAGATCTCTTACAAGGCACAATTTAATTTGTCTAATCAAGATATTTATTGAACATGAGTGCTATGATTTATACAGACGTGACATAAAGTATAGAGATTGTCCGTTTCTTTGCGTTATGTGTACAATTAAATGCAGGACTTCCAGGCAGTTTTCGGCAACACAATTTCAGAAACAGCGCTTGTGTCACCCACGGCCATGCTAGAAAGTTTTTGCCATACAATGTGAGCGAAGTAAGTTGCTCATTTACACAGCGTATATATTCAGATAAATATGCATACATTATTTACATTATCTACATTTGACGGATATTCGTCCTCATCTTGTTTGTTGATATACCCTCCAGCCTTCGTCAGGTGTCTTGGGGAAATTTCGAACCTGGGTTCTCATTCCTATCGATGTTACTATTATTATTATTATTATATTATTATTATTATTAATCAGGTCGCTGCCGTGAATCGAACTCGGAACCTTGGGGTTAGTAGCCCGCGCTCTTAACCACTACGCCATATGCCCATGGGCAATTATGGGGTGAATTTTAAGGCTTATAAATCTATTATTTTTCTATCCTTCCTCAATACCGGTTCCCATATGCTA
>NC_068993.1:31263349-31267693 GCF_001194135.2 Octopus bimaculoides
GAACCCATAGCTGAACCATCTCCTGTCGATATATATCAGTGTCCATACTGAAGTAGGTTGTTTCTACACAGAAAGTCAACCTGATTAATAATAATAATAATAATAATATAATAATAATAATAATAATAATAGTAACATCGATAGGAATGAGAACCCAGGTTCGAAATTTCCCCAAGACACCTGACGAAGGCTGGAAGGTATATCAGCCGAAACAAGATGAGGACGAATATCCGTCAAATGTAGATAATGTAAATAATGTAAATAATTCCTCATCTCTTAAATATAGAACTGTAAATATGCATACATACATATCTACCTCCATACACACACACACATGCACACACACATGAATACATACATACACACATGCACACACACACATACATACTCATACATACATACATACATACATACATACATACATGCATACAATGGCGACCATTGTGGTCAGTCTGATACTCGGACGTGTGTAATTACTACTCCTATGAAGGCTACATACCAAATATTGGAAAAGATGAGCTACAAAGTGCAGTGAGATTACATACAAATATTTCTACATAAGTGCTTTAAACATTACATATATTGCAGCATATCTATATAAACGCTACATAGACCTTAACATTTATATAAACAAAGCTCGGTAACCAAGTAACGTTTCAAAACAATTCACGAAAAAACATAACCCACTGACTTAAAAAATTTGAGCAACTTTAAATCTATTTCTGATAAATCCTTGTCGAAACCTTTAAAGAAGATCATTGTTTATTTTGAAAAACAAATGCAAATACCAGTGAAGAGACATAATAATCGTGGCTAAGCATATGAGTTTCTGACCACATCGTAATAACCACTGTATACAATGGACCTACGATCTTAATATACAAAGTTCAGTTTTATGTAAAGACTAACAAATTTGTGTTACCTCAAATACTCAAAATTCGATTTGTTCCAAAAACATTTAAGTGATGAAACAAAACTATCATTAGATGTAAACTGATACATCTAACGGAAATGTCTGCTTCATAGCAGGGTGATACTGTAAAGCCAGCCATTGAAGATAATCATTCTACTTCCACAGATGGACAGACAGAATGGTCGTCTAGATCTAGCAATAAGCAACACACCAATAATTTAGCTGAAATCCATACCTAATTGTGAACGCTTTACAAGTGATCTGGAATGATATCTTTCAACAGGTCAACAAACTTAATATGAATGACAGGCGGTACAACATTGTAATTTAGTAAAATAGTATTAGAGTCAGTAAACGAAATAGCAAACAAATATCTAAAGACCACACAGTCCAGAAGTATGAAAACAGGTAATGTCGACAGTCTTCCCACGCAAGCTTGGTAGACGTGATCTCAAATATGTACTAATGTCTTATGAAATACGTATAGTGACGTTGAAACACCATCTGCAGCAGAGAAAAGAGACAAATAACAGTCTCACTCAAGTTTGTGACCATGAAATCAACAACATAATTAGGACAGCTAATGAAATTCAGGAGAGGTATGATATGGGAGCTGATGCATGTCTCTGTACAAGGAGCACCGGAAAAATCTATTTATCAGAAGAACAAATTTTAAAACAATGGACAAGTCCGTTATGAAGATTTTACGTGGGATTGATCGTGTCATTACCATGGCATGTAGTACCGACATGTTTATGACATCTCACTTCATGTGCTACCTCCATGCAAACAAAGAACAAGAGATCCCCAACACGTACCTACAGCATAAAAGGTAAAAAAGATGATTTCCTTCACAAACTTGCTACCAAGCACGTGATCGGTCGACATTTATTCTAAAGTAAACATGAAAGGGAACACGCATACATGCATACAAACACACACTGATACATACATACATACTTACATACATACATACATACATACATACATCTTTCTTTCTTGCCTTTAAGCCTCCAAAGCGGAGTATAGGCCACTTATAATTGAATCCCATGTCGCATAATTTTTCGCTTCTGTACTTATACTCTGCCATGAATGTCCCCCTTTCTCTAGTTCCTTTTGCGTTGATCTACGCCTCGAGTTCTTAGGCCTACCCCTCTTTCTATATCCATCCGGATTCCACTATAAAGTACTTTTCGCTGCATTTGGTGTGTCCTTTCGAATTGTGCTCCCAATCCACTTCTACTTTCTCTTCAATATTTGCTCCCTAATCGAAATTTGATTCGATCTTTGCTATAGCTCCATATTGCTTATGTGTTCGGGCCATCTGATTTTAAGTATACTACGCAAGCATCTGTTGATGAATGATTGTATTTGCCCAATCCTTCGTCCTCGTCGTGAGAGATGGAAACAGGTAAAGCTGGTGAGGTTGAATGGGATAATCACCCGTGCAATGGATTTTCAAATTGATTACGAAAACACTGATAGTTGACAAGCCTTGTATTAATTTACCAACCATAGGTTTCCAGAGTCAAAGGTGTTTCATGACCCTAGGGAAGCCAGTTGGTCGATACTGCTTTCGACAAAGGATTCCAGATAGAAGGTATAAGAAATTCTGTAGACTCTGTAGAGTTAATACTGAGAATGTCACCTACATAAGAAGTAAGGGTACGTAAATGCGCTTATGCGTTAACTACCGATCACGTGGTGAAAACATTAAATCATGAAATGCGTAGAAATGATAATCATGCGAGGACAAATATAAGAAGATACATTAAAGTTGGACATATATTCACACATAATACCAATGACTACAATTGGAAACTCTCCGAACTAGACTTCAACAAACGACTAGCACAACGTACAAGACATAGTTATGTGGAATAGAGAAAATATGTGACGAGATTGAAATCAGTTCCTCTAAACAACTGAAATCATGAAAAATCTACAGTTAATACATTCGAACAATAAGTTAAAATTTCTAAGAATTATTGAAGCATTCCGTTCCGCGATAAAAAGCCTCAGTACACATTTTGAGGGGCTGGGATTAATACTATAAATCATTATTGAATATTTTTCGAGTTAAAAGTCAAGTTACGAAAAATATGCATGAAGTAAAATATTTAATAAGTTCCACATATGCAATGCTATATATGTGAACATGTATATGTGCGTGCATTCATATATACATTCACATACACAGACTCAAACACACACTTACACCTACACACACAGACACAAACAAGCTCAAACACACACACAGTACTACTCTATTTGATGTTGTGCGACTTCGAGTGAAAGAATTTTGTTGCCAGAGAAAGAATTTTTAAAAAACATAGACATACACTACTACATAAGGACATATATATATATATATATATATATATATATATATATATATATATATATATATATATATATGGACTTCTGTATATGTGTGTTTGTGTGTGTGTATGTGTGTATTTGTGTGTGCGTGTGTGTGTGTTTAGGTGCACGGCTTAATGGTTGTTATCTTAATTGAAACACTACATTTCCCTTCGCTCCAGTCCACTCAGCTGCAAATGACCCACTTAGCTACCACCGTAGCATCATTTGAGTGCTAAAATGTAGCTCAGTGATTAGCGGTCTATTACAGCACTTGATAGTCTGGCCGATATGTTATACCTTGATACACACGCACATATGTATGTATGTATGTATGTACGTATGTAAAAATAAGAGTTATAAAATATATCTGTTTCAAATTGCGGCACAAGACTAACAATTTCGGGAAGGGTATGGGACAATTACATCGACTCCTGTGATCAGCTGGTACTCATTTTATCGGCCCTGAAAAGATGAAAGCCAAAGTCGACCCTGGTGACATGTGAACACAGAGCGTAAAGTCGAAAGAAATGTGCTAAGCGTTCGGCCCGTTGCGGTAATGCTTCTGCCAGATAGCCGTCATAAGAGTTGTAAAGTATATTCAAACATAATCTAAATAGTACAAACATCATCTGATGTACGCTTCAATATTGGGCATTGTAGAGAGATACGGTAATTATAGAAAAGGTTCACTGTCTGTTTTGAGTTTACTCTAGGTTGGGCCCCTCACAGCACTCGCAAACAGCCCAGTCGGGGAGAACTACAAAGTAAATGATCAAATTTCGTTATAACACACACAGCAATGCATGTATGTGTGTGTTGCATTACTGTGTGCGCATCTGTGCTCACACGATGCTTCGTAAATAACCCATATATATGTGTGTGTGTGTGTGTGTGTGTGTGTGTGTGTGTGTGTGTGTGTAGAAATACATATACATAATATATATATGTTATCTTTTAATTGTTTCAGCCATTTCTGACTGCAGCCATGGTGGGGCATCGCCTTGAAGGGTTGTAGTAGAACACATCGACGGACTTCTTTCAGTTACCGTCTACCAAATTCACTCACA
>NC_068993.1:31267882-31269141 GCF_001194135.2 Octopus bimaculoides
ATATATATATATATAATGAAGTGTGTTTGTCCGTCCGTCCACCTATAGCAAGAAATGCTATAGCATCTATATAAAAATTAAAAGCTAATTCTTGTGTAAAATTTTTCGCCGAAGATAATGGAACTGGTCCTGTGTTTCTGGCTGCCCTCCTAACTTTTCCTACATGTTGCACATATAGCAATCCCAAAATAAATGTTTTAAGGTGGATGATTTTTATAGGATTAATATATTTCATTTTCTTTTAAAATACCCATTTTTCCTAAACGTAGCAAGAAACAAATTCACTGGCGCAATGTGGTGTAGGTATGCCGTAAGTGTAAAAAGCATAGGGTTAAATACACAGTACCCGAATTCCAAGAAACACGAGCCAACACACCACCGACTCGCACACTCCATTCCGTTTTAGGAGAATAAATGCAGTTATCTGCGGAATGGTTATATATTTCTGTTATTCGTTTGATATTTATATCTGTAGAAGTTCAGTTTTGTTCTCTTCGGTCCCTTCTTTCCGCAAGTCCGCAGAGCAGTTTCGGAAAATTCCAAATATTTTGCTTTGATGGAAGCGACGAAAGGTTTTCACAAGGCATTCCGATATATTTGCAATCTACACCATTAAAAGCATATTTGTAGAACATTTTATTTCAAAATACCCATTTTCCGTAGTCTTAGGGAAAAACAAATTCGGTGGGGCACTCTGGTTTAGGTCTGCCATATAAGTAAAAAGCATAGTGTGAAATACACAGTACCCAAATTCCTAGAAATACGAGCCAACACACCACCGAAACGCCCACCCCCATTCACGTTTACAAAAATAAATGCAGTTCTCTGCGGGATAGTCATATATTTCTTTCATTCATTTTATATTTATATCTATAGAAGATCAGTTTTGTTTTTTTTCGCTGACTACCTTCAGAATAGAAACCGTAGCTTAGATTTCACTTCACACATTTTCCCTTTCTTTAACGTATACCACATCAGAATTTATGACGTAAGCTGTTATTTTCCTATATCACTTCCTTACTTTAAATACTTGCACTGGTCACTTCCATTTCAAAACTAGATAAGGAATACAATCCTATGGTCGAGGAACAGACGGTCAGTTGCTCCGCTCCATATCAAATACAACCCAACGTCTGTGCATGTGCGTATGTGTGTGTATATTATATTGTATATGTGTGTGTATATAATATTGTATATTATGTATATATATATATATATATATATATATATATATATATATATTATATTATATATATATA
>NC_068993.1:31269378-31271507 GCF_001194135.2 Octopus bimaculoides
AATATTGTATATTATGTATATATATATATATATATATATATATATATATATATATATATACTATATGGGACCGACAAAAGCTTTTGAAGACATTCCTATATAGTTGCAATCTACACCATTAGAAGCATATCTGAAGTACATTTCACTTCAAAATACCCATTTTCCCTTAACCTAAGAAGAAACAAATTCGGTGGAGCACTCTTGTGTAGGTGTGCCATATGTGTAAGAAGCATAGGGTCAAATACACAGTACACGATTTGCAGGAAATACCAAACAACACACCTCTGACTCGCTCACCCCCATTCCGTTTTCCGAAAATAAATGCATTTGTCTGCTGAATGGTCAAAATTATCATAATCGAAATGACAGGAACACCCTCAAATATTATCAATTTTATTTTCTGCTTTCAGCGGTCACCTAAAAACAAATAAACTTTACTTTTTACAAGGACACTGATAATAACATGTGTGTGTATCTGTGTGTGTATGCGTATGTGTGCGTGTGGGTGGTGCATAACTGTAATGAGCTCTATTACTTTATATTACTATAAGTATTACGTAATTAAATATTACTAGTTTTACATTCGTTTTATATCTATATCTGTAGATCAGTTTTGCCTTTTCACTGTGCATCTCTTATGACAGACGAAAATTTTAGCAAAAGCGACATAATACTTCATTCAAGAGATTCTACATTGAAACGCATGTGTGAAACTCACGAATCTCATGACAGCCTTCAGATCACCTATTATTTGTATATGAAGAAGATAGCTATCATTTTGGCATCCTTCAATTTGGAAATAATCTCAGAAAGCATGTTTCACGTATGGATATTTATGCTTATCATTTCATGATCAGAGATAATTCCTTCAATCTTCTTCATAGAAGTCAAAATCTCTTCCATCAGTTTGCGGTTGATGAAACTGTAAAAGATGAAGCAGAAAGGCTTTTGTACATCAAAGCTCATCAAAAGGAGCTTAAAGCAGATTCATTTATCGATCTCAGAGATCATACAAATAACGATGGGCACGGAAGAGACATAGGTCAAACTTACATTTTACCTTCAAGCTTCAGAGGTAGTCCATGATATGTGCATGAGAGGACCCAAGATGCAATGACCTATGCTCGTTATTATGGAAGACCTGACATTTTTATTACATTCATTTCAAATCCAAAGTGGAAGGAGATTCAAAATGAGCTTTTCCCTGGACAAAAATACATCAATCGACAATATCTATTAGACAGAGTGTTTTGCGGGAAGCTAATCAAACTAATGAACCTTATCAACAACTCACAAATCTTCGGGTCAGTAAGATGTTTAATGTATACCATCGAGTGGGATAAATGAGGTCTGCCTCAAGCTCATATTTGGCTGTGACTTATCACAAGAATCAATTCCAATCAAATTTATTCAATAATGTCAGCAGAGTTATGCCATCCAGTGATAGATCCAATCCTATTTGAAATAATCAAGAATCACATGGTGTATGGACCTTGTGGTAATATCATTCGCAATTCACTTTGTATGGCTGATGGCAATTTTTATTTTTACTTTATTCTTATTTTTCCCTTTTACCACTGTCTTATTTTTTTAATCCTTTCTCCTATCTCTCTTTCTCTTTCCTCCTCTCTCCCTCTCTCATACACCCACTCATAAAACCCATTTATGTCCATCATACTTTCTTGCTTTATATATACATGTGCTATATGGATACATCATTCAGAACACTGCCAAAATATTGTCTGGATTTAACTGAAATTATAACTAAAAATCTGTACTTTCATGCAAGTACCGACCAACACCGACATCCACTGGAAAAGGATAAGTTGTAAACATTATTCACCTGCCTGTATTCTTCTAACTACTTTTACTCTTTATTATTCTATTTTACTACTTTATTCTCCTATTTTATTCCTTATAAACTGTGAATTTTATTTCTTGTAAACTGTAAATTTTCGCCTTCTCATATATTCATATCTTGTCTCTTATGACGGATTACCCAGTGCATGGACATGCTAACCAACCACTTGGGTTATCCCAGAAACAATTATAAGATTTCAAATTAATCTTGCCTTAATTAAATTATTCTATACGACTTGAGATACTCCTGGCTTGCGTTTGATTTTTCC
>NC_068993.1:31271517-31276135 GCF_001194135.2 Octopus bimaculoides
ATATATATATGAATATATGAATATATTACATATAATCAGACCTAATTTCGTAGGACATTATGCGGGTAAGAATATGGCCTAGCTAAGACACTATACAACTATACATTATATTTTAGAAGATTTGTGAGTTTGTAATGTGAAACTTGTTTTGGGAATCCATTCATTCTAATAATTGTTAGGAAACATGTTCACTTATTATTACTTTTATTATATACATCCTTTTCTGTCTCTCAATATTCCAAACATAAACGAGAATGAGGCTAAATATTTGGACGTGTATTAAATACATACAATATTAAATAGTACCGCAAATTTACAGAGCTCTAGTATAATAAATATTGTTAAATACATATACTAATTCCTATGTTTTGTGTATTTTCCGGTGGCTGCAATGGCATGCATATCATATAACTCTCATGCCAATGGGTTTAAGATACCTTAGAGCCATAGACAGGCGCGATAACTCATCCTTAATCCTATTTGGGAGTGATGGGCATCGATGTTTCGCCATTTTCATGACTTATCAACACCACCTACTCGGCTGGCTTCACGGCTAGTCAGCTAGCCAGTCCAACGACTTATATGCTCTGCTCATGAGCTGGTATGCCCGGAAATTGCACACCTAAGAAAGGTGCTTTTACTTCATGAACGTAGAGCCTATCAGAAACACCACGGAAGGCCATATTCCTCACTGCTACAAGCAGAACAATTGCCAAGATACATTCTAACACTGCGCTGTAATGAGCTCTCCACTTTTCCACTTAAGCAACCGCTTGTTTGTCAAGAGTTGAGGCTGTTTTAAGGCGGAATTCTAGCTCCTTCCATTTCATCATATGCTTCTTGTGCTTCATTCATTTCTCATGTTGTTCTAATGTCTTGCTCAAATATTGCCAACTTCTGAATCCTTTAGACGTTAGTCTCATTTTATTGCGACCAAACAGCTTGCAAGAGAAACAATATAACGCGTCATGCTGAATTGAATATACAAGCCACATTCGAATAGATGAAACTCGATGGGGTTTTTGAACTTTTTTTTTTTCGGCACCGAATTACATTTTATTATCTCTGTGAGTTACTTTTCGAAATAAAATGTCCCTAGAATAAAAATGGTATTTTCAGGCTCTTTCTCTACGTCGTTTGAATAATTTTAATGAGACATCAAGCATTTGCGGTTCTTATAAACATGTACACTGTACTTTATCCATTGTATATATTTTTCATATCTGTAAGCACAAGGGTTCACCAATACACACGCGCACACACACACACACACACATACACACACCCACTTACACACACACATGCACGCACAAACACACGCACATGTACACACATATATACACACATACATGCAAACAAACAGACATGTATGTATATATGTAAAATCAGACACCTTGTACTATCTACACATGACTACAGTTATGTATTTGGAAGTCACTTAGTTTTGGAAATATCGTAATATTGTCCTTTCTTACAGATCTGTTTCGAAGAAGAATTTTTTGGAGGCAAAATGCTCATTAATTTTCAGTTTCTCTAAGAGCAACTTATTTAACTTGCTGTATATAACAACAACTTATCTGGAGAGTACATAAATGGTCTCTCTCTTAATTCGGCTGTAAGACGTTGCTCACCTACGAATTTAATTTATCAGCAAATAATTATATAAAGCTTCAGCTTAAATCTTTATATCTGATGCTGGCATTATACCGAAACATTTACGTTATTTAGAAGCATTATAACTGTGAATAATAATCGATGTTTAAACTTCCAAATATTCTCTTAAATAAAGAGAAAATTTCCTTTAAAACATTCATATGCTTACGAGATAGATAGATAGATAGATAGATAGATAGATAGATAGATAGATAGATAGATAGATAGATAGATAGATAGATAGATAGGTGGTCTTTTGGCGTGTGATCTACAAAGGGCGATTGGTTTCCATTACTTTTTAGGTTACTTTTCAATTTCTAAAACTCTTTCGTTTGTAGCAGATGTTCGCACAATTTATCGATAAAATTATTCAATTTTCTATTTTATCTTTATCATCGAATTGCTGTTTAATTTTTTTAGAATTTGTTTTTTGTTCATACTTAGCATTGTAATTGTATTTTTTCAAACTTCTTACCATTTTAATATAGATAAAACTTTGTTTAATTTATGTCTTAGTAAATGATGATAATTGAAATGTAAACTAAAAAGTAGCCTAAAGTAATCACACTTTAAGTTGTAGATCACACACCGAAGTAGCAACGATAGATAGTTAGATAAGTATGGTGATACAAACAGAAAGTAAAATAATTGTTTCTCATTAACAGCCATTATAGCAGACTGCTATAATGAATCCATAAAGGCATATAAAACATCCAAGGGTATATTTTTCCCTCTGAAGATATTATGCTCAGGTGATATAAATTTGGTATTTAAATATTTACTGAGTACTAACTGAAAGAGCTGTAAGGGATGATGATTAATTTGTTGTTAATAATAAACATTTATAAATTCCCCAATTACCATTTTCTTTTTCATCATATATATATATTTGAAGAAAAGCAACAAAATTCATTAGGTTATAGCAGTACGTACGTTTCGTACAAATTCATTTATTTATGTCGTGAGAATACCACATAAGATGTGCAATGAAAATGTACTCTTCAGCTGCATAATGGAAGTTCATTTTAGAAAGTCATTTTGTAGATGTGTACAAATACAAGAGTAGGAGATGAAGGAAATACCATCTTGACTGGGATGTTAATCAACAGTCTAGTGAATCAAACATGAATTTAATTTCAATATATTCTAATTGGAGGGGTAAGATAGGAGTAATTTCAATTTAGAGGAAGGTAGATTAAGTAGTAAGGGACAGCAGGTTAGGGATAAATCAAGCAAGAGAAAAAAAGAGAGAGAGAGATAAGAAAAAAATGAAAACAAATATATATATAGAAATAAAAATGAAAATGGAAGGACAATACCCTAAGGAGTGGCTAGAAGAAATTTAAGGTAAGGGAATTTAGGTCAAGAGATTGGAGAATTATTAAGAATATATCTATTCGTCAGTATATTTAGAATAATACAACAAAACACTAAAGTACTAAATTTAAAACCATAGAGAACATTAATAGTTAAATTAGAACAAGACAAACATTTATAGTTAAAATAAGATATACATTAATGTGGGGTAATAGAAGAGAGATATTATTTATTAGAAAAAACATAATAAGAGAAGATATCAATGGCCAAAAACAAATCAAAGTGAAAGGGGGGAAGGAGAAGGAAAAAAGGGGAGGAATAAAGTTAGAAAATCAGGACTAAACTAAGAGTATTAAAGCCATGGTTTCAGAATTGATAATGTGGTAGAAGAGACTTAGAATTAGTTAGAGAAATCTAAGAATATTATCAGTGGGTTGGGAAATGTTAAAATGTATTCCAAATTTATGCTTTAAAACTATAACTCAAATAAAGTAGTTAATAGTCTGGGAAACGAAAGGAATTAAAATAATATATTATTAGCAAGATTTACTTTTTAAAATATTTAAAGGTGCGAGAGTAACGATGTACACATAGAACCCTGAGGTCAGATCTATTGTTAATTAGATTAGGATTATCTTTAAGTTTAAAAATTTCATACAGCCGTATCTACTATTTGTATAGGGTTGTGCTCTCCTGATGATTTCCCATTTAATGTTAAAATCGATATCATTTTCCTTCAATTCCCAAATTTTATTAGATAATGATGTGCTATTGGCCTTATGTTTAAGTTTAAACGAGGAAAAAATGATTGTATAATCGCTGTTTAAGTTTGATTGTGCAACCAACATAAATGTAATTATTAGTTGGAGTAGCTACTGTACATTTATAGACCAGGTTACGGGCCAAACAACGGCCAGATACCAGGCAGCGGGCCTTAATTCTACAATTGCAATCAAGGGGGTTATTAGCTATATATATATATTACTATGTTGATTGTTAATACAAATATCTAAATTGGTCATATCAATATTGTTGATTGTATTACTAGATATGCAATTGACATTGTTTGAGCTAGGAAGATTTATCTCATCAACTATGTTAACAGTTGAAGTATTAATATGTTCATTAACATGTGCATGATTATTGGTTGCGTTGGTGTTATTAATTGTCTGGTAGTTATTTGTATTGCTACCAATAATAAGACAATTTTTATTTTCAAGGGTCCTAGCTAATTCAATGTTCTTTCTATTCAACTTATTGATGATAGATCCTATATTGGGGAGAGTAGAGTATGAGATACGGATTGTGTGTTTAAAAAAGATTGCCAACCACATGGTTCAGGGTTCAGTCCCATTGTGTAGCACCTTGAGCAAGTGTCTTCTACTATAACCTCGGGCCGACCAAAGCATTGTCAGTGGATTTGGTAGACGGAAACTGAAACAAGCTTGTCGTATATATGTATATGTTTGTGTGTCTATGTTTGTCCTCCTAGCATCGCCTTCCTGTTTTGCCTTCTCGTAATTTAACAGTTCAGCAAAAACGACCGATAAAATAAGTATTAGGCTTACAAAGGATAGGTCCTGGTGTCGATTTGTTCGACTAAAGGAGGTGCTCCGGCAGTCAAATAACTGAAACAAATAAACGAATA